>NC_133769.1:251474352-251476221 GCF_003597395.2 Chelonoidis abingdonii | reverse complement strand
AGAATTCCAAGGGGCAGGGGAGACTGTGGGAACTATGGGATAGCTACGGGATAGCTACCCACAGTGCAATGCTCCAGAAATCGACGCTAGCCTCGGACCATGGACGCATACCATCGAATTAATGTGCTTAGTGTGGCCGCATGCACTCGACTTTATACAATCTGTTTTACAAAACCGGTTTATGCAAAATCAGAATAATCTCGTAGTGTAGACGTACCCTGAGAAGTGACTACTAGTCTAATGATGTAAATTAGTTTTTTGTCAAATATGTGAACATATTTATATGAAATTCAGATAAGAGCATATTTGGAACATTTTTTTTTATTCCACTTCATAAGGTATTTACACAATTTCTGCAAAAGTTATGTATAATGAACTACACGTGTAGTTCCTTATTCCATTCTTCCTTAATTCTCACTCAGGCAAACTCCTATTGAAATCAATGGGAAACTCACTGTGATTGGCCATATTAAAGTAATTACTTGCCGCATTTAGAGCTGGGTGAAATTTTTTTCAGCAAAAATGCAGATTTATCGACCCCAAAATATTTTGTGAATTTGTGTCAGTTTTGTTAAATTTGTATCCGTTTTGTTAAATTTGTATCCAAAAACAAAAACAAATTTCTGAAAAAATTGAAATATTTCTTTTGACATTTTTGACACAAAACATTTTGGTTGGATTTCTTGATGATTATCAGTTCTGTTCATTCCCTCTGAAGCACCTGGCACTGGCCACTGTCAGAAGACACGATACTAACCCAGTGTGGCTGTTCTTATGATTTTTTGATTCAAAATTACTTTTTGTTTTTTGAAATTTTCTTCAATTTTATTTTTAATAACATTAACACATGCTCAAAATTGAAACAAAATGTCTGGTTCAATCCAGTATTTTTTCTTATTTGTTTCGGAACTGCCAGTGAACTGAAGCATCCATTATCTCCCAGTTGTATTCTCAGCAGTGTCTGGCAGCAGGCATTAGCCACCATTCTTCAATGGTGCATGTTAGTTATGGATGTCATTAGGGACAATATTTTCTCAGTCAGTTTTTTTCAAGGATGTTGGAATAAACAAAACAGCAACAACGAAAAATTAAACAGTAGATCAGCAGTTTTCAAACTGTGGGCTGGGACCCCAAAGTGAGTTGCAACCCCATTTTAATGGGGTTGCCAGGACTGGTGTTAAACTTGCTGGGGCCCCAGGGTGGAAGCCCGGGGCCAAAGCCTGAGCCCTACTGTCTGGGGCCAAAGCCCAAGGGCTTCAGCCCTGTGTAGCAGGGCTCAGGCTTCAGCTTCAGCCTGGGCGGCGGGTACCAGGTTACAGGCCCCCTGCCCAGGGCTGAAGACCTTGGGCTTTGGCTGTGGACCCCCCACCCAGGGCGGTGAGGCTCAGGCTTTGGACCCCCCTCATGGGATAGTGTAGTAATTTTTGTTGTCAGAAGGGAGTCGTGGTGCAATGAAGTTTGAGAACTGCTGCAGTAGACATTCATGTGTGAAAAACTAAATGTGGCTGTCTGTTACAGTTATCCCCCTATTCCATTTTGTTTCTTACAGCTGTCTCCATTTTGTTTTTGTTCTCCTGTGGCCTCCCCTCCCTGGCTGTTAAGTTGTTTAGCAGGGCCACTGCCCTTCTCAAAGGGAGAGTCCCTTAAAGTTGTTTAGCAGAGCCATTGCCCTTCTCAAAGGGATGGCCAATTGTGCTAAGTGGGACCACTGCCCTGTTCAAAGGGTTAGTCCTGTTATCACCTTGTTAAACCTGGGCTCGGTGTAGGGTGGACAATGTCCAGTTGCAAGGCCTATTGTGTTTTTAAGGTCCTGGGCATGAGTCATAGGCCTCATGTGCTTCTGAGTCACCTATTGCACAGGACTCTGCC
>NC_133769.1:251455926-251473651 GCF_003597395.2 Chelonoidis abingdonii | reverse complement strand
CCGAGCTCTCCAGTCACCCCATACCCCTCCCCAATCGTCTACCTTACCAAACCCCATACCCCTCACTATTGAATTTTCCCTGTTTTTTGCATTTTCTTAATAAAGTTTATTTTGCACCCCACCTGTGTGGTAATTGCTCCCCACGATCCCATATACCTGCTGGCAGGGACAGTGGCTACGTCTCATTTAACAGTAATGTCATGACTGGGACATGGGTGGTCAGGCTTAGTGGTCAAAGTGGGTATCAGGCTCGGTTGAGTACTGGAAGTCAGAGTCTGAGACAGGCCAGAGGGAAAACCAAGAGTCAGGTGTCAGAAGACAGGCAGAGTTGGAGGCCGTAGTCTGAGGTCTCTTACACTCAGGGTCTCAAGCAGAGACAGGCAGGCAGTCTGGTTTATTGCTCAGACGATTCCCTGTCACAGCTTCCTGGTTTAAGTGCTGGCATCAGCCAATCAGTGGGCTGCGAAGAGCTGCCACTCAGGTGCTAGTTGGTGGTACTTCCTGTTGAGCCTAGCCTCACAGCATCCTCCCACACAAGCTTAGCCCAAGCCTCCTGTGGTGATGTGGCAGTGTCAGTGGTCCAGAACCCCCATGGTCCCAGCTTCTAGTCTGGCAGGTTCTTACAAGCAGAAACTCTAGTAGGTGGGGGAAAATTGTCATAATCAATACTTGTGCTCTCACCATAAAGACTGTGTATCAGCCAAGACAATGGAAAATACTCTGCATCATCACAAAGAGAGACAGAGGTCTGCAGTTTCATACAAGAGCTCTGATTCTCTCTGTCAATGCTAACTTCAGTAGAACAGCACTTTCTTCTTCAGTGCTGCTAAACAACTGGCAGGGTTGGGAAGTGAACCAAAGTTTTTCTCCTCCAAAACCTGATGTGCTGAATTATGTCTCATACTGGCAGGAACAAAAAACTGATGAGCAGTTGAAGGTGATTTTTGGATCCAACTAATGTGGACACACGAATGATAAATCAGTAATTCTTTTGAGATGTTTTAAGATTTGCCAAAAGAGGCTGGAAGTTTGGTTCTATTATGTAATGGAATTAAGTGTGGTGAGAGTCTTATAACAGTTGTCAATTTTACCGAAGTACTGCAGTGTTTGGGAAGCCATTCTACAATCAGAGAATTTGAGTACTGTACTATGAGTAGTTAAGGTTGCCAGTTTTGGTTGGATGTATTCCTGGAGGTTTCATCACATGACAATCTTTAATTAAAGATTAAACTTTAACTCCTGGAGACCCCAGGGCAATCCTGAAGGGTTGGCAAGGCTGTGAGTCTTAGGAGCTAGTTGCAAATCTTTTCTTTCCCAGATATTAATGGGAAGGAGTTTAGCAAGCTACATGCATCAGGAGTAGATCAAGAGTGCAATTTGACTCTGTAACATTAAGCATGACTTTTCACAAGTAAAAGTTATTTTCTCTCAATACGAATTAATTGACAACAAATACACAAAACATTGCTCAGTGATCTGAAACAGTCATAGATTTATTTAAGTCCTTTGAGTGCATGTGTGGGGGATATATAGAGCTCTTTGTTTTTACTTAGGAGAGTGTAATGGTACAAGTTCCAAAGAAGGAATGGGCGAGTAGTGTTGAATGTCTCAAACAAACATAGGTTGAACCAAATGTGCTAAGACTGTTGTATGGTAATCGTTGTTTGATTAAGTAAGCTAAGATGACTTCCATGAATTCCTCTTCTAGGATCCTGCAAACACATAGTAACTTTACACCTGTGCGCAGACTCATTGAACTCAGTGGGACTAATGCATAAAGTTACTCATCTGACAGTGTTTGCAGGAACGAGGCCTTGTTTTATAAGCTTTTATTTGATATCTGTCTTAGTGCTCTCTACTTTTTACTATTTCCATCCCCAGCAGAACAGTTTCATTTCCCTTTCGTATCAAATAACCATTTTATTTTTTGGTGAAGAAAAATGCTACACAAACATATTTAACATCTTTGAAAAATCAAGAACTATATTGCTTTACTTCTAAATGTTTTGCATGTATCCCTTTCCATACGGTGTTTAATCTTCATTGGTTGCTATGGTGAGTTACTTGTTATTCCTCATTAATCTTGACTAGTACGATAATCACTGTAGGAAGATCTCAGATAACTGGAAATATAAGTTATGAATGTCAAGGGACTTCCTTAACTTATGCATCTTCTTGCCAGTTGGTTTTTTGTATTTAATAAAAGGTGTATATTTTGAGCATTGTAACAAAGGTCTCTTTTATTCAACTCTACTTGTCAGTAAAATTGATCTTTCCTACAGGTATCAGTTAGAAAGGTTGCCACTTTTAGGATGAGAAAGATACCTTAATGAATGTCAGAATTCTGTATTTTATTAGGAAAAAGTGCATTCCATCTTTTCCCCCTAAATGAACTGGATGTTTTTGCTTTCTGAATCCTCTCTAGAGTTCAGTTATACAAGATTGCAATGCTTCTTTAGCGCTGCATATTAAGATAACATTGTTGATAAAAGAATTAAGATTTCTAGAACTGAAAACATGTTTTAATTAAACAGAAATTTGGTAGATCTTTTAAAATCAATCTGTAGTGCTTCATATGATGATGAGTGGATGTAAAACAAGTCCTGATTGCCTTCTTAATGAAATATGTCTCACAAGCTACCATTAAGAAGGTTTATCTTTTTATTTGCACTGTTAACATTCACTGTTTTGAATTACTAGAACTGCATTGGGATGTTTTAAAATTTAACACAAGTTCTGGATCTTGTGATCCCGCAGGGCACACAGCAGGAACCACAAGTTGCTGCTCTTCAGTGCAATGTAAGTGAAGGCTACTTGTGGACTCTCATAAGATTTAGCACAGGGCATTGTTCTCTCCAATGAGCAGGGTTCTCAAGTTCCTATTGTATCTGCTCTATGACTCTTAAGAACATGGATTTTAAAAAAGAGATTGGATGGATGTGTGTGGAGCATGCCAGATTTTAGGAGACAAGTTTAGGTGCAAACTTAATCGTGTCAATGAAGTGCTTAGATACATGCCATCCTGTAAGGCCTTACTCCTGATACTAGGCCGAAGTAACTTGACAGATACAGCAGTGCTCATATTCATGCAGGCCTGGGTTCCTCTGTCCCAGTAATTATAATGATAATCCCAGTCTACTCTTATACTTTGCCTTGTACTCATATGCACATCAGTTTGTGCAGGAGCAAGCCCTAAGGATGGCCTAGGCTTTTTTTAAATTATCCATTAAAAAGGTTTCCCTGTCTTAGTCTGTAGTTTCTTTTCCCAGTCTTTAATTAATTAGAGTGACATGAAGTTGCTGTCTCTGAATATATGAGTCACTTAAGGTCAGATATGATTGAGGAGCTGGAGAACCAAAGGAAAATGTGTAGGGCTGGACGAGCACTAATAATTTCAACCAAAGAAATGACCAATGTGTGCCATTTGATAAATGAGTTAAAAAGGTCAGATCTCCAATAATCATGGTTAACGCATCCAGCAGAGTCAAAGACCATTTACTGTTGGTCACACATTCAATTACTGTTAATGAAAACAAAACATCCCCAATATTTGCACACCATATTCACCTTGCACATCTTATAGTTTCATTTCCTTAGTGTTTCAAAATACAGAAGATCTATCCTTATGGAGCTACAAAATAGCTTCCCAGAAAAGCAATTAACAGGTGGCGGTTTTTTATTGAAAAAAAGTTCAGAAAAGATAAATAACATAGGCATCTGATTTCCTGTCACTCTTGATTAACTTTGTATGAAAATGGATAGCTTCCAAATTAAAGCAGGCACCAGCCTGTCTGAAGCAAAATGCATCTGTAAAGAAGTATGTACATTATGTATTCATACAATTCCAAATTTCTTAATTGTATTTGATATATGTAGCAATTTAATGTACTAAAATATGGTACCATATTATTTCATGTGTTAAAATCAGAATGCAGGATGCTCTAGGCTCAAGTTATTGTACAGAATAACAATACCGTCTCCTCTCAACCCCCTCCCAATAACAGAGAGGTAATGTTGTGTGCTGCTGCACTATATTGCTCTATCAGTGAGAGAAATATCTGACACCATTCCTGCTGATCAAGTTATTACAATTACTCTCATTTCTTACAGCAGATATTAAATATTTAAGTAAGGTTTATTTGTGAGGGAAAATGAATGTAGAAACTATGAGGGAAGTGGAGAAGAACCACAGATTCCAGATTGTTGACGTCCAGCATTTTCTATCCGAACCAATCTGTTGGTGAAAATTGCTATTCATATCCTTCTGTATTTTCTGCAAATAGCTATAATGGAGGTTGGTGCAGTGAAAAGATTATATTTTGTTTACACCCATATGTAACCCATCACATGTTCAAGAAGTGACAGACTTTAAAACCGCATCTCTGTATTGTAATTTTTTTTTAAGTTGCAGTTGAATTATTATTACAGTTCAAATAGCTTCAATTCCATCCAGAAAAAAAAAATCTATTTTTGCACTTATATATTCCAACCTGTTAGATACTCAACCGTATTCAGGTACTCAGTTAGTGCAGCTTCGTGCAAATAGAACTGTACCCAGGGGCGGCTCCAGGCCCCAGCATGCCAAGCACATGCATGGGGCGGCATGCCGCTGGGGGCGCTCTGCCAGTTGCCGGGAGGGCGGCAGGCAGGGCTCTGGTGGACCTCCTGCAGGCGTGCCTGCGGAGGGTCTGCTGGTTCGGCGGCTTTGGAGGAGCCGCGGGACCGGCAACTGGCAGAGCGCCCCCTGCGGCATGCCGCCATGCTTGGGGCGGCGAAATGTCTGGAGCCGCCCCTGACTGGACCTCATGAGAACAGGCAGAGAAAGGATTTTTCTGATTGAGCAACTGTGCCTGACTAAAACCCATAATTAAGAAAAAGTAGATTTGGCTAAAATAAATAGAATAACTATGGGTTGGCACTCATATTCTTTTCTCTTGAAGGTTGAATTACATCCTAGAGGACAAACTGACTCATATTTTTACCTTTAAGTGAAATCCTTCCAACATTCCTTACCTTTCAGACTACAGACTCGGAACACAACAGCAGTGTTTACATCCTATTCCAAGGAGAATGTGCCAATCATCTATTCTTAGCCTTTTTGTATAGCAAATACCATATATGTTTCATATAAATTGACGCTGTTGTATAAATCAAGAAGCGACTGGCGCAGACTGAATCCATATAGCATATAGTCTCACAATTGTGAAAAAAGTCAGACTATGACAATCATCCTGTTGCCAGGGAATAAAAGGAGGAAGGTGTGATATCAGCTGTGATGCATTGGGAGTGTAATCAATACTCTCATTTAGTCATCCAAAATAAATTGTATTATAATATGAATGAAAATGGGGATAAGAGGTAGATGCAAGCTCCTTGAAAGCAAATCAGGTGTAAAACAGGTTTATGTGGTTACATACCAAATATGTTTGGATTTTCTCTAAAACATATTGTATATTATCACATGAGACCTTGAAAATTAGTGCTGTGCGCACAATTATCTTTCTTGTTTTATGTCCCTTAGTTGTTAGGCAGACTGCATTAATGTTGCTAAAGCTTCCATAGGTATGCAAGAGAGTGTGCAATGTACATTTTCTTTCTATCTGAAATATACACAATTCTTTTCTGGTTAGATATTATAGCTATTTGACCAGCTATGATAATATCCAGATATCTATACAAACCAAAATGAAATATACCGGTTGTATTATTATTATTAACACCATTTAGCCAAGACTTTCAAAGTACTGTGTAAGAATTAATTAATGCTGAATAACTCTAAAATGGATGATATTAATCCCACTTACCGAGCAGTAAACTTAGGCACTATCAGGGGCAGTCACTTTGCCAAGGTCATACATAAGTGTCATAATGAGGAATAAACCAAGCAGAGTTAACTCCCAGTTCCATGCTCCAACTTCTACCTTACAGAGATTTACATAATAATAGATTATTACATAAAATTCTTCCCTTTATCTTGAAAGTGAAAGTTATAGAAAAGCAGAAGCAAAGAATTAATGTTACACTTTGAATTCATGGCTGTCTTATCACCATATTTCTTGATAAAAGTAGCTCTTTAGGTCAGTGAGACAGAGACAGTTCCCATGTGGTTAAGTCGCTCATGGTTTACCTCTTCCATGTGAGTTATTCACCGATCATGCTGCTGTTTAAATTAATGGGAGTCTTGCCATTGACTTAATTGAGAGCAAGATCAGGTCCCAACACGAATGAGTGTTATTTTTATACATAGTGATAACTTCTTTTGATCAAGACAATATTGCTTGAGGGAAGACAATGTGCTTACCTCATTTTTTTAAACTTTTTTTTATTTTGATATTTTTTGTTCCAGAAGCAAAGATGTAATAATTCTGGTTGTTACTGATAGAAACTCAGTATTTGCAATAGTAAAACAGTATCAAGATCAATTGCTGACAATGGGAATTGAATTCAGAAATCCATTTGAAATTATTATTATTAACCCAATAACTTTAAAGTTTTGTCTTTAGAGAATCAAAGGAATTTCTGACCAATCCTAGATGCTTGATTGCCTTGTGTATGTCTTTTAAGTTTTCTGGTTTCCTGTTCAGAACCAGTTTCCTCTCTGACTCTGAGTAAATAAATCCAAACTGTGATTTCATGATATTTATACATTAGGAATTATGGCATATCTCTGCACATAACTTATAAAACTACCTCAATACACAGAAAAGAGACTGTAAAATATACTGAAAGAGGATTTCTCAGATATGCTGATGACTGCTCTGTAAAGATCATGAGATGAAAAGCTGACTCTTGGAAAGCGCAACTAAAACTACTGCTACAAATCTTTAAAGATTCACTGAGGCCTTGTCTACACGGCAGAAGTAAATCGAAGTTATCTAAATCGAATTTATAAAACCGAATTTATAAATTCGAATTAGAGCGTCCACACCACGAATCTCAAATCGAAGTTGTGCGTCCATGGCCCATGTCTTACTTCGATTTCAGGAGCAGTGCACTGTGGGTAGCTGTGACACAGCTATCCCATAGTTCCCACTTCCTGGTTTTCAGCCCAGTGCCTGCTGGGACTAAAAACATTGTCCCGGGTGCTGCTGGGTACAGCCTCACCCCCCGCTTTGTGAAAGCAGCAGCCAACCATTCCGCGCCGTTTTTCCTGGGTGAAGAGAGCAAACGCCATAGCACAGCAAGCATGGACCCTGCTGAGACCATGGACCCTGCTGAGACCATGGACCCTGATGAGACCAGTAATGCAATCGTGCAAGTTTTAAACAGCTCGCGCACTCTCGTGCTGTCTATGCTGAGCCATGACCTGAAAATTCAGGAGGAGAGGGGGAGGAGGAGGTGGAGGAGGAGGGACAGGAGGAGGACTTGGAGTTTGAGGAGGCAGCTGCGCACCGACAGGAGCGATGTTAATGATGGTGATGATGACGACATAGAGAGTGATCTCTCCCTAACCGCAGGACCCAGCATTTTGGAGCTACTGCTGGTAATGGGTCAGCTTCTGCCCATTGAACGCCGATTTTGGGCACGGGAAACAAGCACAGACTGGTGGGACCGCATAGTTTTGCAGGTGTGGGACGATTCCCAGTGGCTGCATAACTTTCGCATGCGTAAGAGCACTTTCTTTGAACTTTGTGACTTGCTTTCCCCTGCCCTGAAACGCCATAATACTGACATGAGAGCAGCTCTCACTGTGGAGAAGCGAGTGGCAATAGCCCTCTGGAAGCTTGCAACTCCAGACAGCTACCGGTCAGTCGCGAATCAATTTGGAGTGGGAAAATCTACCGTGGGGGCTGCTGTGATGCAAGTAGCCAAAGCAATCGTTAGGCTGCTGCTACGAAAGTTTGTGACTCTGGGAAACGTGCAGGTCATAGTGGATGGCTTTGCTGCAATGGGATTCCCTAACTGTGGAGGGGCCATAGATGGAACCCATATCCCTATCTTGGCCCCAGAGCACCAGGGCGCCGAGTACGTGAACCGCAAGGGGTACTTTTCCATGGTGCTGCAAGCACTGGTGGATCACAAGGGACGTTTCACCAGCATCCACGTGGGATGGCCAGGAAGGGTTCATGACGCGCGCGTCTTCAGAAACAGTACTCTCTTTAAACGACTGCATCAAGGAAATTACTTCCCAGACCAGAAAATAACAGTGGGCGATGTTGAGATGCCTGTCGTTATCCTGGGTGACCCAGCCTACCCCTTGATGCCGTGGCTCATGAAGCCATACACAGGCAGCCTGGACAGTGCTCAGGAGCTGTTCAACTACAGGCTGAGCAAGTGCAGGATGGTGGTAGAGTGTGCATTTGGGCGTTTAAAGGGGCGCTTTCGATCATTACTCACTCGCTCAGACCTCAGCCCAAAGAATGTCCCCGTAGCTATTGCTGCTTGCTGTGTGCTCCACAATCTCTGTGAGAGTAAGGGGGATACCTTTATGGCGGGGTGGGAGGCTGAGGCTAATCGCCTGGCCGCTGACTACGAGCAGCCAGACACCAGGGCGATTAGAAGAGCACACCAGGAGGCGGTGCGCATCAGAGAAGCCCTGAAAATGTGTTTTGTCGCGGGCCAGGGTATGGTGTGATTGCAGTGCTTCTTTGCCCTTGATGAACACTCCCGCCTCTATTGACTCCCTGTAAGCAACCCACCGTCCCCCTTTACTTACAGCTTGCTGCAGGACTTTCAAAATCAACCCCCCACCCTTTCATTACATGTGGCTGAAGGAAAGAAAGCCAGTATGTTTTAAAAATCATTTAATCTTTATTAAAACTCATTTGTTATTGCTTTAAAAACATGCGTTCATTTTTAAAGGATCATTCCCTGTAATAAAAGCACCCTCCCCCCTTTGGATGTATGTCTGATTAGAAAGGAACTATATTCAGAGGCACAGATTTATCTAGGTATCCCTGAAAGCTGTGCTTTGGGAGGAGGATCACAGGTAAGGAAAAGCCCATGAAATACATTTCAGCTTCATTACAGCCTTTTGGTTGGGCTCTCCATGGGGGTGGAGTGTGCTGGTGCAGGAAGCCTTCCCCCACGCGTTCTAACACGTCTGCGTGAGGGAGATATGGAACCTGGGGAGCTTGGAGGGTGATTAAACATGGACTGCAGTGGCACTCTGTAACCCCGCTGCTGTTCCTGAACAATCAACATGCGTCTGAGGATATCAGTGTGATCACGCAGCAGCTCCAGCGTTCCATCACGCCAGCGCCTATCTTCCTCCCTGCACCTCTGATCTTCCTGCCTGTCTTCCTTGCGCCACCTCTCTTCTACCTGCCGGTCTTCCTCTCGCCACCTCTCATCTCGAGCGTCTCTCCTGTCCTCCCGGTCACTGGCATCTTTCTTGTATTTTGCTATCAGTTCCTTCAAATCACTATGATGAGCTGTGTTACTGTGGCTGACTTCCATGACTTCGGAAAACATTTCGTCTCTCGTTCTCTTTTTCCTCTGTCTCTTGGGTAGCCTGGCAGATGGGGTAGTGAGTAAAGAACACTGCACAGCTGTATGGTGGAGGTAAGAGAGAGAAGTATGTAAAAAGATACATTTCTTAGAACAATGATTCCACTCACTCACACAGCACAAAACTATGCACCTTACGCAGGACATGTGATTTCACTCCAAGGTCACATTTTTCATCTTTTAATACTGGGAGACTCTGTCCCTGGGCTCAGAGCACAGTACAGATGCAGCTTGCTGGTACTGCCATTATAAATTTGCTTCCAAGCAGCCATGGTAAGTCTTTATGTTTGTCTCACCCCTCCCTGCTAAAGCATCATCGTAGCACAACTCCCCTCCACCCAGCTACATGGAGTGGCATTACAGTAGCATAATGGCCATGTTTGCTCTCCTAATTACAAATAAATTACTTATTTCAACCAGGTCACAATGAACGATAGAACTCTGGTGAGAGTTACAGCAGAAGAGGCAGAGCGAATGTTTCATGCCTGTGATCAGAGTCCTGGCGCTTATGCATCTATGCTTTGTGAAGCAATGATTCCAAATTACGTCATGCATGCCTGGAGGGGCAAAGCATCTTTCATTGGAGGACCGGCTAAGGCAGCATTGCCCCGAAATTTACTGAAAAGGCTCTTTGATTTCCTGCAATATCAATTCATGGAGATTTCTTGGGAGGATTTTCATTGCATCCCCAGACATGTTAAGGAACTTTTCATGTAACTGTAATGGCTAAAAAGAAATGACAACGCATGCTTAAAAATTGATAATTAAAAAACGCTAGTTTTTAAATATGACTGATCTAAACATTTACTCACCGCTGGTCCCTTCCATGGCTTCACTTTCTGTGATAGTGGCTTGATTAGCCTGTTGCAAGGTTAAATCTTGGGTCAGAAACAACTCCTGGCTGCTGTTGGTAATTGAGAGCTGTGTGCTATCAGCAATGTCTCCCTCATGTACCTCTTCCTGATCTTCCCCC
Source organism: Chelonoidis abingdonii (assembly GCF_003597395.2). NCBI lineage: Eukaryota > Metazoa > Chordata > Testudines > Testudinidae > Chelonoidis > Chelonoidis abingdonii. The sequence continues at coordinate 251,463,228 of NC_133769.1, read as the reverse complement.
TCTGCAGAATCCTCAGCCACAGTTGAAACTGAAATCAGGTCATCTGAATCCACGATTAAGGATGGGCGACTGGTAGCCAAGCCCCCAAAAATTGCATGTAGCTCTGCATAGAACCTGCATGTTTTAGGAGCAACTCCAGAGATCCCAAAGCTCTTCTGTGGTCCATGCTGGAGCTCTTTTTCTATTCTCAGGAGACTGCATTTTTAAAGGTGCAGCGTGATTAACTGCTGCTCAGAGCCCCACGGTGGACAAACAGGAAACTGATTCAAACCTCCACGGGTCTTTTCCTGTTTACCTGGCCAGTGCATAGGAGTTTTGAGTGCTGTCCAGAGTGGTCAGTGGTGATCTGTGGGATAGCTCCTGGAGCCCATTAACTTCGATTTCCGTCCACACTGCACTAAATTCGAATTAGTAAATTCGATTTTAGGGTTACTCCTGTGGTTTAGTAGGAGTACTAAAATCGATTTAAATAGCCCTTTAATTCGAATTAGAGGGCTGCGTCATGTGGATGGGTGCTCCATAAATTCGAATTAAAGCCGTTTAATTCGAATTTAAGGCCTCGTGTAGACATGGCCTAAGTAGCAAATCCAGCTGCCTCCTGTGTAACCCCAGATACCTGTTTGGCAATGAAACTCTGGTAGTTCCACTCCATGTGGGACAGGGCTTGATGCAGGGGTTGCACAGAGGTGCCAAACCTTGCCCAGTACAGAGCTCCACTCCATGCAAGTTCTCTGCATGACCCCATGGAGCACATGGAGCATGGGAAGGATCATTAAATCCACTGCTACACAAATCCTCCCACCTGCAGTGGGCAGAGGTGCACAAGGAACTGCAAAGGCTACCACCAACTTGTTGAACTGTGATTATTTCTGTAGAATGGCTCCATGGCCTGGGGTAAGAGGATCCCTCTCCCTCACATCTGTTCAATGACTGGTCCAGCTACCCATGCTGGGCTCTTGCCTGTGGATTTGCCCCTAAAAAAAATTAGATGCATAGGATAGTCCTGGTTGGTGGGTTCAGAAATTTGATCAGATTTCCCACTTCTGCTTTACTAGTTTGTCATTCAAAGTACAACGTTTTTGTTTGTTTTTAATTTTTTTTGTTTGTTCACATGAACTTGTGCTTTCAAACCATGTACCAGTCTAGAAAACTGACTTGCATGTCATCTTGCTTGAATGTCTAACACATCAGTTCTCAACAGTGTGTTTGTAATTAACTAACAGAGATGATAATAGCCACATAAGAGATCACAATATTGCATAGTTTTGCCAAATTTTGACTACATAGCCATATCAAATTTTGCAAAAGAGCTACATATTTTACAAAGCAAAGTATTAAGAAGTCAAAATGCAAAGGAGAAAATTCAGTTCAGGTAAAGTTTTAGTAACTTGTATTCATTATACTTGTGTATATAGTTGGTTATTTTTGCACTGTGTGGAGACTGGACAACCAAACTCATTTCAAATAGGCCACTAAACGTCATCAGATGGCAGTGATTTTCAGCCATTATATGCTGTGGCTGAATGTGACCTGGTGATCTAGATTCAAAACCTCTGGATCCCATCATTTAAACTAGCTGGCCTTCCAGACCAAACTATTTTGTTTGTAACTCACTTGTACTGTCTGAAAATGCTTCCTTTTGAATACTTGCTTTTTAGTTTAGAAAGATATAAGATCAAACAATTATCATTCAATAATTTTAAAATAAAATATTTATTTAAATAAATCAAGTAAAGAAATCAAGCACAGTTGGATTAACATTCACCACCTCATGCTCCTTGGGAAGTTCAGTTAAAGAACGTAAAAGGGTTTGTCCCTAGATGTATAAGAAGGTCCACTTAATTAAAAAAAATAAATAAACCCAGCTATTTCTCTCTCTAATTTAAAATTATGGTTATGGGCATTAAGCATGTAATGTAGAGGGTAACTTTAAAGTACCCTGTGTAGTTTAAAATGCAAAGTACAATACAATTACCTTTAAAGTGGTAAATTGTAAAGCTATTAAAAAAATTCCTTCTGCCTTCCAGATGTGAACTTTCTTTTAAATTTGATGAAGTCACTCTCCAAGCAGTTAAACCATTATCAATGAGCAGACTGTGCATTTTCTAATGATTACTGTGGAATTGAAAAAGACTCCATAACGTTCCTTTAGTTTGTTCATCATTTTTGTTTGATAATTGTCCTAAAAATCAATGACAGCAAAGGTGTATAGAAATTGGATTGAAGCAAGTATAAATATAGTCAGCAGTTTAGGCTGTTCTTACTCAGTATGAAAATGTCTTTGGATAATAAGTGGATTCCTATCTAAATTCATGAGTTCTTTTATGACACTTTGGGTTAAGCCTGAAATAGATTAATCTTTTCCTGATAAAGTTTCATAAGCTGTGATTTCTCCAGTGACCACATTTAATTGGATATGAAATAAAGTGCTTATCTTTACACCAACAGGTTTTATAGCCTGGATTTTTTTTCTGAACTGCGTTTCACAGATTAAGTAACAAGTAGTAGGCACACACAAATGTTGATTTAAACCATGATATGCTTAGATTAGACATTAGAATATGTTGATTCATGTACATTTTTGAGACACATAATTGAAATTTAGGTTTAAAATTAAAGGATTGAGGAAACTATAGAATAGTCCCAAAAATTCATGCAGACAGATATAGTAAGTTTACTCTCCTTACTTCCTTTACATGCTGCTGCTGCTTGTAGTTTTGTGAAATTTATGTTTCAGATTATGGAATCTGAGAAGAGCAAAGCAAAAATTGTGACAACACCCTGAGAGCACTCTGAGGTGGTATTTGAAAACAAGTCCGAGGAAGAGGTTTGTGCTTAGCTGCACTGCTGAACCAAACTACGCAAAGGATAGACCTCTTGGCCTCACTCTCAAGCTCTTCCCCCTGGCATGACAACACTATGGCTGTCTGGGTTGACACTGAGTAGTTGAAACACCTGTAAGTAATCAAGCCCACTTTTGACTTTGTGTGTGTGTGGCGCTGACGACCACCTTACAGCAAAAAGTTGCCTATAAGGGAGCTCCTGCGCCCATGGACAAGAGAATCGCTGCAGCATTCTGGAAACAGGCCAAGAACATGAGTAGCTGCTTCCTGGCAGAGTTCCTTTGGCCTGTGGAAGAATAAAGTGAGAGACATAGTAATGGACATTTGCTTTGCAATAAGCAAGTGCTACTCACCTGTCTGAGCAGGGTTACCAATGACCTTGAGATAACGGAAGGCTTTCAGCATTGCTAGGGATTCCCAAACAGTGATGGGCCTGTTTACGGCGCTCACTTTCCAGCTCCTTGGTTCCCAAATTATGTGAAACAGAGTTCTGTAGGAACCGCATGCTACTCTGTGATCATCCAGGCTGTAGTGATTCTGTGAGGATGCTTTGTGGATGCTAGCATAGGTCATGCAGAGTTCATGATGGCAGAGTATTAAAGAATTTGAGCTTGTGTAGGAAGGGAAAGTGGAGATATCATTTCCCCAACACCGCAGGGACATTAATAGTGTTTATGTGCCAGATGTGATTCTTGGAGAATGAGACCATCCTTTGTTGCTATGACTGATGAAGCCATGGTCAGATGATGATGATGTCAACAATGATCTTCTCCATCCATGAAGGACTGCATAAATCAAGAGTTATTTTATATCTCAGATTTACCATGAGCTCTGAAGCTTTTGCAGACCTTTTCTTTGAGCCAGCCACTGGTTGGGACATGCTAGGCATGTTGCCATCATTAGACAGCTCTTTCATATGCCTTTCTGTGGCAAAGTCAAAGAGAGATGGTGAGTTATTCACTATGAGAATGTTAATTCCATAGCATGGATATATCGGGCCATTTTCTGTATGAAATGTTCCCCTGGACAGATGTGTAATCTTGGTTTTCTGTAATATAAACTTTATTTTAAGATTTTTCTCTTTAGAGTGCTGTTCATTCTGCTCCCTGTCACTAAAGTCAGCTAGTAAACTCTGTGCAGCAGGCATTATTTCACTTGCGGCTTCAGGATGATGATAAATCATTTAATTTTTTTCTCAGACCCATTTGATTTCAAATAAAGTAACAGTGTTAGGCCCAGGAAAGGGAAGACAAATCCTTTAGTTTTTTTATAGGCTATCAACTCTGGATTCCAAGGTCATCCAGTGCACACAGTGACATTACTAAATGTTCCTCTGGATGTTTGTGACCTAATCTACCAGTAAACCACCAAGAATCCAGACTGTTATGCTGTCAGAGCATCCAGGGTAATGATAAATGATTATGTGAGACATGCTTAAGAGATGATGAGTGTTGTATGCAGGTTCAGCAGAGAAATATGCACTGCCTGTGACTCTGATGCGTAAGCTAGACTGGTAGCTGTCAGAAAAGATTTCTGCAATACCTAATTGAGATCAGAGAAAGATACAAGTTATGGTGAACTTGTGCATTGGCTAGATTTCCAAGGTCCAAACATAAGTGAGGGAAGGGCTGTGAAATGCTTGTGACATTCCAATCCGCTCACCTAAATAAATGGATGTGTGGATTGACTATAAAATATTTTCTTGTTTTTTGTTCTGTTTTTTAAATTTTCAAATATGGAAATTATGCTTGCCATTGTGGGGAAACTAGGCCAATGAACTTGCAATATTTAAGGATGTTCCACTTAGCTCTGCCTTTACCAGAGATTGCTTTCACCACCTCTTCAAGCACTTGAGTCAAAATTTTCTAGAGACATAAGCTGAGGAGTAGTAAGGGTGTTACTATATTAAGACCTTAAAGTTACTAATTATTGCTATTACTCTTTATTGAATTAGCAGATTCCAGGGGTGCGGAAAATGTTTTCTAGCCTGGGCACACTGCAGTGTGAAAACAGTGGGAAGAGAGTTTCTGCCCCTCAGGAGAACAGTTACACCAGTATAATGACAAAAGCGGCATGCATACACTTGTAGCCACAGGGCTGTTCCCTCAGCCACCTCTACCATCTATCTATACCAGTGATTCTCAACCTATTTATCATGGTGGGCCGCATATACAGGCTGCAGGTTGAGAATGACAGCAGTCCCCACCCCCTCTATGCCCAGCACCCCAGCCCCCGCCCAGAGACCCCTCCACAGAGTGGGGCCAGGAGCAGACCCTGCTGTGCAACAAGGCAGGACGGCCCTGGGCAGCCAGGACCCTGAACCGTGCTGCACTGGGCAGCAGGGCAGCCGGGACCCTAGGGGGCAGCCCAGACCCCGCCGCATGGACCCTGCGGCCTTTATCACACAGCTTGGGCCTCAGCTGTGTGCTAATTGGGCCATAGGCGGCCCGCAGGTTAAGAACCACTGATATATACCATAAAGACTTTGTATGATGACTGAATTATCTCATTGCCTGATCACATCCTCATTCCTGCTTTCCTTCTTTTCAAATACCACTTCATCCAGTTCAAATTCCCTGCTGTCCACAGGGTTGAGTTTCAGTGGCTGGTCTGTTTGAGTGCCTTGTCCAGCAATACAAATTACAGGCATTTTAATCTGCTCCAAGGCTTCCTGCTGATGTAGCCAGAGAAGCCTTCTGTGATAGCTTACAGCTGGGAGATAGGATCCTTGAAAACCAGGCGCATAGAGTGACACCCTCTCATCCCATGGCAAAGTGCACTGTTTTACGTCTAACCGCACTGAGTGAAGGGGGAGGGACTTGTTCTTATGGTTATTGCAGTATGGGTAGGAGCTGCTTTTCCACATACCAGAAGAACCTGTTTGTAGCTGGTTACAAGACTAGAGCTGTGTGGGCAGACTAGTGGGAAGGCACCTGGTTAAGTATTACTAGTTATTAACCAGTTATTAACTGTGTTCTATCCACTTTTAGTCAGCCATGCCTGTAGCCCATTAGAGGTATGTTAAAAAGTTGCTGTGTAGATGTGGGGCCTGAATTTGTATGCTGACTTCCCTTTACCTCACACTGGCAGTGTAAAATGCCTTAAAGCAGGTGTGGTCTTGATGTAAATGAGAATCAGACTGCAGGTCTGTAACTCAGCTGTTTCTTCTTCATTGAAGGACTTGACTAGTAATAAACTATTTCAAGCCTTCTGGCTGTGGAATATGAGAGAGTCATTAATCTGTTATTGTTGTACAGATGTTAACCAAGGGGGTAAAATCATGTGTGGTTTCCTGGGTGGCACCTGTCCTGGAAAGGGGAAGAGGCAGCCTGCTGCAAAAACTGAAAACAACCCCTCTGAATGCTTCCCACCTTGTGGAGTGCTGGAATAGTTCATGGGGAGGTGAATTTACATGAATGAACTCACCTCTCCCTGGCAGCTCTGCAACCAGCAATTCTGTCAGAAATGAAACAACTAACAAATAGATTCATGTAATGAATATATCCTGCATTCAAATAATCCATGGGTCAGATCCTCTGGGGGTATAAATCAGCATAGCTCCACTCACGCTGAAGATCAGCTCCCATATGTAATGTTAGACCATGAACTCAGTTGGGGGATTGATGTGCTGGGTGGGGTGCGTGGATGCCTCTGGCTGGCGCCATTCAACAGCACACATTAGCCAGGGGCACATGCAGAGTACTCCATTTCATATTAACTACCTCCTTCCCAGTTTATCCTACACTGTGTGCCAGATATGCCATTTGTATCACCTTGCTTCTCTAGTTTGATCACTTTGCTTCTGCATTTAATTTAGGATTAATTGATAACTGGATGTACACACAGTGCAATTCTTTGTACATTGTTTCCCATTAAAAACTTGACATTTACCACTTGCACGTAATTATACTTTACTACAGAATAGCACTAATGATACATTAATTATTTGCATGGAAACGATGCCCACTACATTATGCAATATGAGACTGATTTTCAAGCAATATCTGCCTTTTGCAAGCATGCAAAGTTATGCATATAGTTGGCTGTGCACACACCTGCCAAGCACTAATGCCTGTGCATGCTGGTAACAGAACTTACACAGTGAAACTCGGTCACTTGCATATACAGGTGTTAGACTTTATCAACTGTATGCAGAGTTATTAGTGCTTGAAAAGTGCACAAGCAGATGATTTTGCCTGTGCAACTCTGTTTACATAATGGAGGGCAGCTTGGAGCCTCTTTGAAAATAAGATGTGTATATATATATACACACATAGAACAAGATCCACGCCATCAACAGATACGCCTTGCTGGTCATCAGATACCCTGCTGGTATAGTGAGCTGGCCAAAGGAGGACATGGAGGCTGCCGATGTGAAGACCCGGAAGCTCCTCACAATGCACGGAGGTTTCCACCCCAAGTCCAACACCTAGAGACTGTATACCAGCCGGAAAGAAGG
>NC_133769.1:251447097-251455240 GCF_003597395.2 Chelonoidis abingdonii | reverse complement strand
CCCAGGAACAACATCAGAGCTCTCTGTCCAGAAGAGTGCAGTGCTAGGAACAGCTAAGATACTGCGCAGAACCCTCAAACTCCCAGGCCTCTGGTAGAGGACCCGAGGTTGAGGAAGACACATACCACCCATAGGAGTGAGAGGGGAATTTTTTATATATATATATTATAATTAAGGCTATGATTTCATCATGGAGATAGCGGAAGTCACGGAATCCATGACCTCCAATGACCTCTGTGACTTCAGCCTGTGGAGGTCGGGAGCTGCAGGGTCCCCTGCCACCTGCAGAGTCAGGGAACTCAGGGTATCCCCGCTGCCTTTGGCAGCCCCCAGAGCTCTAAGCCACTGTAGGTGGTGGGGGTACCCAGCAACTCCTGGCCTGAGCTCATGGCGGATGGTGGGGGCCCCTGGAGCTGCGGGCGGCAGGGGTACCTCAAGCCCCCAGCTGCTGCAGGCAGCGGGGGCTCCAAGCTGTGGGTGGCAGGGAACTCTGGAGCTCCGATAGCCAATCTACAGTGGGAGCCTCCAGAGCTCCTAGCCACCAAGCAGTTGTCCCACTGTGGGCAGTGTGAGGACCTGCAGATCCCCATTTTGTCACAGATATTTCTAGTAAAAGTCACGAACAGGTCACAGCTTCCGTGAATTTTTCTTTATTTCCCCTGACCTGTCCCTGACTTTTACTCAGCATATCCATGACAAAATCGTGTAAGTAAGGCTAATGTTTAAAAAGTTTACTCTACTGTAATTGTGGAGCTCTGTTCACCATCTAAAATAAATTGTTTAATTCTGGACATGAACGTGTATTAAATGAACATATTCACTAGGAAAAAATCTAATGGCATACTGACTGGTTTAACATGCAATATATGCCCTTGTACAAATGTGAGAAGTATGGATAATAAGCAGGAAGAACTGGAAGTGCTAATAAATAAATACAACTATGACATTGTTGGCATCACTGAAACTTGGTGGGATAATACACATGATTGGAATGTTGGTGTGGATAGGTACAGCTTGCTCAGGAAGGATAGACGGGAAAAAGGGAGGAGATGTTGCCTTATATATAAAAAATATACACACTTGGACTGAGATGGAGATGGAACTGTGGAGAGTCTCTGGGTTAGGCTAAAAGGGGTAAAAAAGAAGGGTGATGTCATGCTGAGAGTCTACTACAGGCCATCTGACCAGGTGGAAGAGGTGGATGAGGTTTTTTTTAAACAACTCACAAAATCATCCAAAGCCCAAGATTTGGTGGTGTTGGGGGACTACAACTATCCAGATATATGTTGGGAAAATAACACAGTGGGGCACAGACCATCCAATAAGTTCTTGGACTGCATTGCAGACAACTTTTTATTTCAGAAGGTTGAAAAAAGCTACTGGGGGGAAAGCTGTTCTAGACTTGATTTTAACAAATAGGGAGGAACTCATTGAGAATTTGAAAGTAGAAGGAAGCTTGGGTGAAAGTGATCATGAAACCGTAGAATTCACAATTCTAAGGAAGGGTAAAAGGGAGTACAGCAAAATAGAGACAATGGATTTCAGGAAGGCAGATTTTGGAAAGCTCAGAGAGCTGATAGGTAAGGTCCCATGGGAATCAAAACTGAGGGGAAAATCAACTGAGGAGAGTTGGCAGTTTTTCAAAGGGACACTATTAAGGGCCCAAAAGCAAGCTATTCCGATGGGTAGGAAAGATAGAAAAGGTCACCTTGGCTTAATCACAAGTTAATGAAGGAATGCAAGTGCTCTTGCTTAGGGAAGGGAAACCAAAATTTCCCCCAGGGGTTTTTCCCCCAAAAACATACAGATGGGAAGGACTTCTAGGAAGAGTATGGCAGGAAAAGAGATCTAGGGGTCATAGGACCACAAGCTAAATTATGAGTCAACAGGTGTGATTCTGTTGCAAAAAACAACGTGATTCTGGGATGGCTTAATAGGTTGTTGCTGAGCGGGACACGAGAAGTCTTTCTTTCCGCTCCTACTCTGCGCATTGTTAGGCCTAAACTGGAGTATTTGTCAGTTCTGGGCACACTTTCAAGAAAGATGTGGGAGACATTGGGAGAGGGGTCCAGAGAAGAGCAACAAGAATGATTAAAGGTCTTGAGAACATGACCTTATGAAGGAGGCTTGAAGATTGTGTTTATTTAGTTTGGAATAAGAGAAGACTGAGAGAGGACTGATAGCAGTTTTTCAGGGTATCTAAAAGGGTGTCATCAAGGAGGAGAGAGAAACCTTAGTTCACCTTAGCCTCTAAGGATTAAGAACAGAAGCAATGGGCTTAAACTGCACAAGAGATGTTTGGTTGGGACATTACAGAAAAAGTTCCTTAACTGTCAGGAGTGGTTTAAACTACTGGATAAATTGTCCTAGGTAAGGTTGTGGACATCTCCATCTGTGGAGATTATTTAGATGTGGGGTGGGGTTAGGTAAATGTCTATTCCGGCATTTGTCTAGACAGTATTTGGTCCTGCCCATGAGGGCAGGGGACTGGAGTCTCATGGACCCTCTCAAGGCCCTCTTCCAGTCCTAGATCTTATTACTCTATAAACTAACTTTAGAACAAACTTTTTCTTGAAATTCCAACAGAAACTATTAACTTGTCCCCCAGTACCTATTTGGTCGCTATGTGTTTTACATTTGCACTATTTCTATAATTGGCACAGGATTTCCCGATGAGAAAACAAATCAGTAGAATATTTTGTGGTATTTTATGTAACAAACACAATAGGCCCATTTTGCTATGAAATACATTTACCTTTGGGGTTAAAGTCTTTAGAGTAACTAAAGGGGCTAGGGTATTAAGGGATAGGCGGTGTTAGTACCGTCTATTAAGGCGCTGGTGAGACCCCACCTGGCAATACTTGTGTGCTAGTTTCTGGTGTCCCATGTTTAGAAGATGAATTCAAACTGAACAGGTTCGAGACGGGCTAACTGATGATCCGAGGAATGGAAACCTCCTTATGAAAGGAGGACTCAATAGAGCTTGGCTTGTTTAGCCTAGCCAAAAATGGCTTCTGGGGGATTGCTTGCTCATATATAAATATATCAGCGGCGATTAACGTTAGGGAGGGAGGAATTATTTAAGTTTAGTACTAATGTAGTCCAAGGACATAATGGGTCAAACTGGATATTAGGAAGTTTAACTTAAATGACGAAGTTTTTCTAACCATTCGGGGAGTGACAGTTCTGGAACAGCCTTCCGAGAGGAAGTAGTGGGGCAAAGACTTATCTGGCTTTTAGACTAAGCTTGATAAGTATATGGAGGGGATGAGTATGAGGGATAGTTTAGATTGGGCAATTGATCTTTGGATTCGGCAGATTAAGTGCTTCGTGGTCTGTGAGGGGATGTTGGATGGGATGGGAACTTGAGTTACTGCAGAGACATTCTTTCCTGGCCTGCTGGCTGGTGAGTCTTGCCCACATTTGCTCAGGGTTAAGCTGATCGCATATTTGGGGTCGGGCAGAATTTTCCTCCCGGTGGATTGGCGAGGCCCTGGAGGTTTTTCGCCTTCCTCTGCAGCGTGGGGCATCGGTCCACCAGTATGGGGCAATCGGTCCACGCTCAAGGATTCTCTGCAGCTTCGCTTGCTGGTGGATTCTCTGCAGCTTGAGGTCTTCAAACCACAATTTTGAGGACGTCAATAACTCAGTCATGGGTTAGGGGTTGTTATAAAAGTGGATGGGTAGGGTTCTGTGGCCTGCCTTGTGCAGGAGGTCAGACTAGATGATCATATTGGTCCCTTCTGATCTATGAGTCTATGAGTCTAAGTAAAATTCCCCTATTCCTTTATGTTATCAGAAACACTCTCAGAATTTTGGGTGGAGCATATTATGCACATGCATCAGTTGTAGGGTTTTATATTTTTTATTAGTAAACACATTTTACTTCCCTGTGTTTAATGATATACCTCTTAGCTTTAAAAAGGTCACATGATTTTCCTTTAAATAGATCATGCCATGTGACCTTTTAAAATGTGTGGATAAATGAAGCAGTAATAAATTTAGTGAATTTTATGATTAAAAGGAGCCTTTGTCATATTTCTTTAAAAATATAATTTACATACAGTAGAGCTGCACTACAGTTCAGAAAGTGACCGGAAAATTGCATTTTATAGAATAGGATAGTAAATTTTGGTGCAGAATTGAAATGTGGTCTTATGTTGTATTATATTTCATACATTTACTGAATGATTTTGATGAGCATAAGCTGAGGATTAGCATGTAAACTATCCCCATTGTTTCATATTAAAAAGTGAATATTTAAGAGCAGAAAATGCAAATTTGTTTCAGTTGCATGGTGCACATTTTTCAGTATGTAAATGTGCCACATCTGTGTATTTGTTTTGCTGCAGACATAACCAGCAAGAGTTTAGTGATGAAATCTGTTCTTAATTATGATAGCAGCTGTTGGAGTAGTAGCCATTTTTTTCCTCCTGATGTGAAGTTGCCTGATTTACTTGTTTTTATCTGCATTTGTTAGGGCTGCCTGTGCAAAGAGAGAACTCTTTGTGAGAGGCTGCAATTTGTTTTCTGTGTGAGAGCCCAGTGCAAATTGACTAAATCTGCACAGCAGGGTAATTTTATCTTTTCCCTTCCTGCAATGCAAGCTGTTGTACCTCTGCTCCAGCACAAGAGGCCTATAAAACTACCAAACAAATGAGTGAGCTAGTAAGTGCTCTGGCAAGCATCTTAGGCAGCAGTTCATGTACGTTAACTATGTCTTATTGACAAAGAAAAAAGTTGGACACTCTAGAGCTGGGACATATGGTATTAACATATTATTTTGATAAACAGTTTGTAAGTTTTATACCTTTTTCTTCTCCAGTTATTTTGTTTCCATATACAAAGTTACCAAAACTCTGAAGTTCCTAAGCCCTAATCACGCTCCAGTTGGTTTAATGTATTTGCTCAGTATTCTAGTGAATATGAGAAAGAGAACGTGTGGAAGGTTATCAAAAAGTGGTATAAGAAAGTAAGTTTTTGTTTGGAAATGATGGATCTCTCATTTTCATAAATAATTTACTTACAATGCAGAGCGGTGGCAAATCAACACAGTAAAAGAGTATCACGTGTCTTTTGCACTTTAATGAAATATAGACTGCAAATTGACTTGGAAAATGAAAACTGAGTTAAGAGAAGACGTTTTAATTAGTAAAACTTTTGTACCAAGTCCCCAATTTACAAACCACTTGTGGTCCCCACACAGACAGGCCAATGATTTATTTCACAAATACACCTCTACCCCAATATAATGCTGTCCTCGGGAGCCAGAAAGTCTTACTGCGTTATAGGTGAAACCGCCTTATATTGAACTTACTTTGATCCACTGGAGCGCGCAGCCCTGCCCCCCTGGAGCACTGCTTTACCATGTTATATCCGAATTCGTCTTATATCGGGTCACATTATATCAGGGTAGAGGTATGGTTTATTTCACAGTATAATGTGCCTTCAGAATTCAGTCAGTCCTGGTCTTAAGTAGATGTCATGTATGCTCCTTTTGAATTCTGAACATTGTGAGTAATTGCAGCAATGCAAATTGTAGCTTCTTGCCAGTCTACACTGATGGTTTGTGCCAGTGTAGTTACAACATTGCTGGTCACCAGTGGCTGAAATCCCCAGGCAGTCCACTCATTTCTCTTCTAAAAAGAAAATAACCCACTTAAGACCAAATCTTCTCAACAATTCAGAAGTCATAAAAATACCTACCTACCTGCTTTACATTTTTTCAATACTGCCTATCACCACAGTATAAAGGGGTTTGTCTACACACACATTTAGTTTGTGGCAAACTGCGGTGTTACTCTACTTCATAATTCCCCTTCAAGCTGCACACATACCTCCCATCTGTTTCACTGGCAGGATTTGGCCCTTTATCTCTTACTCACCTATGAAGACTTGGTGCAGTAGTTGAAAGTTCCCCATAGTTATTGTTCCTCTTTGGTGTTCTTCAGAAACTTAAATTTCTAGAACTTGATTTCTGGTATTGGGATATCCTCCTTGATTGAAATACTGTCCTTTGCATGAGGTAGCCATGCCGACAAACAATGGACACCTCAAGTACTTGTACTGCATAAAGGAGTTGCATGTTCTGGGAAAATATACTATCTTTAAGTCATTTAGCTCCTGGACTTTGTAAAGACAGACAGACCAGACTGCAGATTTACCTCATGGGTAACTCTATCAAGCCAGCATCAGATGTGGATTGCAAGATCACTAGACATGAGCAGTTGGCATAGACACTGATTCCATGGGTGTTCTGGGGCTGGAGCACCCTGGGGAAAAAACAGTGGATGCTCAGCACCCACCGGCCAGGTCCTGTGATCATCTCCTCCCCATCCCCCCAGCACCTCCTGCCTGACATGATCAGATGTTCAGCATCTTCATCATGAAGATGTGGAGCAGGGGCAGGAAAAGGTGGGGCAGGGGTGGGGTCTTGAAGGAAGGGGTGGATGGGGGAGCTGGGGCAGAGTGGGGGTTGAGCACCCCCTGGAGAATTACAAAGTCAGCGCCTCTGTCAGCTGGCACCAAAGAATGCAAGCATGGGCTCACTGTGTTGTGAAGCTTCATCTCCTGCCCCAACTCTTAAGCCAGCCAAACCTGATAAAAGACCTTCGGGGAGAATATTTCCCCTGAATAGAGGAAGGCATCCTATGAAGAGCTCCTCCAAAAGAAGATCTGCTCTCCTGCACCATTCTTCAACTGAGGCTTCACAGCCTCACGTGGATCCTACTGAAGATTCTTACTCTCTCTGAGCCGAAGAGTTAAAACTGTAGTGGTGCATTGATGAATTATTGAGAATAATTGATGAATTATTGAGAACAGGACTGACTAAGCCTTCTTCAACCAGGGGCTTAGGCCCTTTGATTTCTTGCTGAGCACCGCCAAGGCTTCTATGTTGCCACTACATGGGGACCCATAGTCTCTGATGCAGCAGGCCATGGTACCGACACCTGGGGTGGCACAGGCTCCCAGAGAAACCACAGCACTGTCTATTTACAACACCAGGTGGCATTGGTGAGATTTATGGCACCAACAGACCTGCTTGTGCTACAGAAAACTGAATCATTGCTATTATCAATCACCATCTCACTAGCACTGCTGGTTCTTTGTCCTACACAGTGGCAGGTATCTCAATGACTTTACCAACTGCACCAAGATCTACTGTGCCACCTGTGGATCTAACATACTCTTTCTCGGTGTCCTCAATGGCTTTGGACTATAATCGCAACTTGGAGCAGTTGCATATGTACCCCCCTGTAACTCTTCCCCCACCTTCCTCAGTCTCCTACACAAAGGGACCAGGGGTTCCTCTTCAGACATGTACTAGGACACCCAACAACCAGGTCCCGGGCAGTGGTTATCAACACCTAGGCCACCTGGCCCCTTGATGTCAATGTGGCTGTACTGGGGACTCTGGCTCTTTCAAGGGAGGAGTAGTTATCCAGACAGGCCTTATGTCCCTAGGCACCCCATCCACAACCAGCCAGGCTGCTTCAGAGCACCACCAATTCAACCTTAACCAGTTCATGAGGATGTTCCTGCAGAGGTCTTTCTCCTACCTGTTGACTTAGTAGGACTCACTATGATATCCACTCTGACAAGGCCAGTGTCCCCCTTTGCACTCCTCAAATGGATAACTTCAAAGGGATTCAAGACCCTGTCAGGAGGATTTCAGCAGTGTTATAAATCCTGATCCAGGAATCAACCCATGAAGTTAGTGGATGTCTTACAGTCCACCTCCTCAGGAACAATAGCCCTGCCCATGAATGAGGCCATGGATGGACCCAAGATCCAGTACAGGTAGTTTGGCAGCCACGACAGTTCTCACCACTTGCAAGGTAGACACAATTTTTTAATTCCCCCCCAAAAGGGCTGGATTTTTCTATACACACCTTATGCCATTGTCATGAATTGTGACAGCTGCTAACAAGAAATTACAACAGAGCAAAATACGCTCCTAAAGAATAGGAAACAAAGAGAGGGGATTTATTCAGCCACAAGATGTACTCATCTGTGAATTTACAATTTTGAGTTGACCATTATTAAGCCTTAATGGTGTGGTAAACTCTGGAAAATCCGGTTTCCTGATTGGTCCTCTGGTCAGGTGTTTGGTTCCCTTTGTAACCCTTTACAGCAAAAGAAA
>NC_133769.1:251371145-251444671 GCF_003597395.2 Chelonoidis abingdonii | reverse complement strand
CTGGACTGTTTAATGGGCTATCTTTTAATCAGACTTGTTTATTCATATTTTGCTTAAAAGCCAAGAGCCTGATTTGAATCTCTAATGCATATTACTTGTTCTGTATTTTCTTCTTTTATATAAACTTTTCTTTTAAGACTCTGTGGAAGCTTCTTTTCCCTAGTGACGGCAAAGGTGAGAGGATTCTGTGCCCCGGAGTTTCTGTTACATCTGTGACAAGGCTAGGAGGGGGAAAAGTTACGGGGAAAAAAGAGAGCGAGAATCAGCTCTGTTCCCTGGTTGCTTAAGGCTTGTCTCTCTTTGGAGAGACGGAGACCAGTTTCTGGTATTGTGATGTAAAGAGATTGCATCAATCCCCTCAGCTTGCTCAGCGAACAACGGAGAGAGAGGGAGAAAGGAGGGGAGATCATTCCCTTGCGTGTAGACTCGATACCTCTGAGTTTGGGGGTCTTTCCAGGGAATGGGAGACCAGGGAGGGGGTCCCCCAAGGAAATTTGGGGAACCCACGGCATGGATAGTTAGCCCTCAATTACTATCTGGGTGTGCAGCGAAATAAGATCCAAGCTGGGATGAGCTTGGGGAAGGTCACAGTAAAGCACCCAGATTTTGGTAGCTAATAGTCCAGTTTGGGCAGAGCCTTTACCACATGGTGGCAAAGGTGGATATAAGAATCCAGAAGCCGAATATGATATTTTCTTTTTGCCTGCTAGGTTAGCAGTAGAAAGGGGTTGGTTTAAGAGTGCTAGAGAGAAAAAACTTTTCCTACGTCCTTTTGGCAGTTTGCATTTTTAAAACAGAGTCCATTAAAGAACCATACAGGTTTTTGTTTAACAATGCTTAAGTATATCCCAGCCAGCAAACGCACGCAGGTTAAATACAGTAGCTTTTGTTGGTTTCATGCCTATCAAACAGAGGCCAGAGCAATCAAGCCATTGCTAGGCAGACTTCAGAAAGACAGAAAGCCAGCAATTCAGGCAACAAACAAGAGGCACACAACACAAGAAACCAGGAACCATGAACTTCAAAGGATGAACAAACGAAAATCTCTGGGCAAACGAACATGGAAAAAAAAACTTTCATGACCTTGAATTAAACAAAAGGAGATGGAACTGAAAGAAAAGGAAGAACAAATCAACTTGGGCAGCACACAAAAGATCAAGAACCACAGGTGATCACGAAAGAACAACAACAAGAAGAAATGCGCCCACAGAAGACAGAAAGAACTCCAGAGGAGAAACACCACAAGAGTGAAGAGAGGACAAACGGGAAAGCAATGAACTGGAGATGGGCAAGCTAGGCAAAATCTCCACCATCCTAACCCTCCGCGCCAGCTTGTTGTCAACCGCACAGGAAATTCCCAACTACAAGCAGGTGATGACCCAGAAGACCTTCTCTTAGAAAATTTTCGAAGGGTCTGTATTGGGTACGGCATCCCTGAAAACGCAGTACATGTAGAAGCTGAGGTCACACATCAGTCGGACCTTTAGCAGACGTGGCGGCTAAAATGCCAAGGGAACACAAATGAAGATTATAAACTGTTTCAAACCCAGGCCAAGATCCAGAATGGGATAAACCCCGGATCACCCCTGCGGCGGTCAGAAACCAAAAGTGGACCAATGGTTCATTTCCCGACCACGCCTACTACGTTGGGAAGCATTGTGCGCCTGGGATATCAGGAACCCAGGTTTAAACTTTGAACACTTGCACCGCCTCATACTACATGGAGCATTCTTTGGATGTGTTCCTGAGGAAATAACACGGACATCCTAGATGGAAACCCAAAACTCTCACCGAGGCGGGGGAGATGAGCCAAATGGATGGAGGTGGCAGAAAGCAAGAAACCTTACTGTAAAGGGAGTGAAAACCCCAGGGGCCACACCGACAATAAATACCCTACAACCGAGCGCAACCGACAATAAACCTAACAACCGAGGGCAAACCAAACCCACCTTACAAACCAAGGAAACCACAGACACCCTCTCCTCCCCTCACCAGTCTTCAGTAACTTACTTCAACCCAGGACCCGTTATTGGGAGATGCCTATAAGTGTAATGAAACGGGACATATCAAAGCAACTGCCCAAAGGGCCAACTGCCCGAATAACCCACCCGGGGTGCAAGTCATTGCCACCCACCAAACCAAAGTCCCCAGGCCCAGATACCTCTCATAATCCCCTTGGAGCCGAAGGAAAATTTTGGGAGTTGGCGGAAGAAGCTTTATCGCTGACGAGACACGGGGAAGCACAAGTGTCAGCTACCCACAATCCTTCGTCGATCCCGAACTCCATCAACCAAGGCCAAGTGACCTTACCCCTTCAGTCACACGCTGTGGACTACCTTACAGTCTGAACTCTGTCCTGTCAAAAGGCTGGTCAGGATGTGGACTTTTGCAGTTTATGATAATGTATCCCTCCCATGCTATGGGGGAAGACTTTGCCAACAAGGAGTGTAGCAGTCCAATGAGAGTGTGACATGGTTACAGCAGCCAAGCCAGCAAGCTTCCAGACCCTTCCTCTTCCCTGAGCCGTCCACAGAGAACCTGTTGTGTTACCAGAGAAACCCGATGAAGAGTGGCACGTCGATCCCATGTCAACGGCTGAACCGAGCCACAGCACCTCCAGTCCCAGACCGGAACTGGAACAGCAACCAGCACCAGCACAAGCAAGTTGGCAACCACACCTTCACCCAACGCCAGAGGGACCAACGAGCTGAACTGCAGAGCAACCAGACAAACATACCGAAGGGCTCAAGCAAGAGCCTGAAATACCACAGGTTGCCACCAGCGACAGCGGTCACACCAGCTACAGGAAACACCCCATCATCTAACATCACTTCGCAGAGGGACCAAAGACCAAGTCCCAGTCTGAGGAAAGAACTGATTGTCCCAGCTTCAAGGGAACAGTATTTTTTCCCCCAGGACGAGTGGAAGCAGATGACAGCCTCAGAAAGCTTGGGCAGACGGCACGGAGCAACCACCGCGCCTCTAGCTCTTCTAACCGATCCGTTTTGTTATAGAGCAAGAGACTGTTGTATACAGGAATCTTCTTTCGGCGGACCACCAGGAAGAATGGCAGCCGCACAAACGGTTGGCTGGTTCAACTAAGTTATGAGGAGAAGTCTTAAGCTTAGCCCTAATGATATCAGTGGCATCTGGGGTGAACAGAACAAAGACAGGTTGGGGAAGTCTCTCTACTGGGGAAGGGAATGGGCAAGGAAGTTGCCACAGTATGTCCGTCTTGTGAAGTGGTCAAAGAGGGAAAGCCTCAGATCTGCGAAGGCTCTCTCCAAAGCACTCCCCATAATTGAGGTACCATTTCGCGAGTAGCTGTGGATATTCTGGTCTTTTCCGAGAAAACGACCCAGGGAAGCAGTACGTACGACTTTCGGCTTTCTACCTGATGGCCAGAACAGTGCTCTAGTAACACCAAACTAAAGCGGATGTTGCCAGGCCCTAACGGACATTTTCGCCAGGGTAGGTTTGGCCTCCGGTATCGCTTACGTTTCAGGATCTAATTCTGCAGCACATGAAAGACTGTGAAATCTGGGTGAATCACTGTTGCCACACGTACACACCATCAAACCAATGGCCTGGTGGAAAGGTTTAAATGGAACTTTGGGGCCATGATCGTAAATTCATAATGAATACTCCAACGCTGGACTTAGTGTCTGCAGCAGTTCTCTTTGCTTTTACAGCTGTACCACATCCAGTTTAGGTTCTCACCCTTTGATGATGTGTATGGCACATGGGTTTAAGGGCAATTAAGTTGGTGAAGCCACAATGGGAGGATTTTACACCCTTCTCCAGGAACGAACATCTGGACTTTGTCAGCAACCTACAAAACACCTCCGACCATTTCTTAAGCTCTAGAAAAAGAAAAAAAAAAAAAAAAAAAGCCCTTTAAGAAACTAAGGATACTCAGAAGAGCAGAAAGGCTGGTATGATAAACATACCAGAAGGACCGCCTCAAGAGAGGACCAGGCTATGGTCTTTGAGCACAACAGGGCCATAATCATGGAAGCATCATGGAGGGGCCAGTCACGGTCCAAGAGCGCCTGGGAGCTGTAACTACCCTAGCATTTCCTAATTCCTCACAAAAACCCAATGTACCATGTTAATTCTCAAGCCATTTTTATTCCAGAGACTTACAGGTTTGTCAGTTTACAAGTCCAGGGTAGCAGAGGACCGCTGAGTGGCCGAGTATGGCGCTACTATGACGGTGAAAAAGGACAGGGCGTGGAGAGGTGAACCTCTGAACCACCCTGGAACGTCTGCAGCGGCACAAATCCAGAGCTGATTGCACCAGCTTCGCACCATTGTTCTCGCCACTCCAGGAACGGACGAACGGGCATACCACTCCATTTGACACAGGTATGCTCACCAATTAAGAACACCATCCTACCGGGTATCCCCTCACGCACAAGCTGCATAGAATGCGAGACAGAACTACATGCTAAGAGGGTATAATCGCTCACTACCAGTGCATGGGCATCTCCAGTGGTTTCTGCGTCCCAAACAGATGGGGGACATACGCTTTTACGTGGACGTACCGCTAGCTAAACGCGTAACTCGTCCAAGACAACTCCAATGCCACGCAACCGATGAGCTATTGGAAAAGTGGGACGTGCCCATTCATCTCTACAATAATAACCAACGGTAACTGGCAAGTACCGCCTTAGATGAACCTGCCAGGAAAGGTTCCAAGCCCATTCCCGTCACCATGCGGGGGTATATGAATTTAATGTACTTCCTTCGGGCTGCAAATTGCACCCGGCCACCTTCCAGACTGGTAATGGTCTACTAGCAGGACTTGGGAGAATATGCAGTTGCCTACCTTTGATGATGTGGCCCATTTTCAGACTCCTGGCCGCGAAGACACCTGAAACACCTTGGAAACGCGTCTTTGACGTATCAGACAGGCAGGACTAAACTGTAAGGCCAAAAAAGTGTCAATAGGCCAAACAGATGACTTACCCTGGACACCAGTGGTCGAGAACATAACAACCCTAAGGCCAAGGTGGGAGCATCCAAAAGTGGCTGTCCAAATCCAAGAAACAGGTCCATCCTTTCTTAGGCTTGGCCCGCGTACACAGGCGATTTGTACCATCTACAGCCAAATCGCTGCACACTGACCGACCTGACCAAGAAATCCAGCAAATCAACACCCATGTAAATACAAATCAAAGCACATCACAGACGATTACTTTGTACTCACACTTGATAGTAGAATATTTGAAAGAAGATGGAGTTAGGAGGAAAGCTTGTTTGCTCACAGCCGAGGAAAACAAAAAGACACAGAACAAAGCCAAAAACCTCCAGAGGTTCCCACCCTTACTTTTCAAAATCCGGTTTCCTGATTGGTCCTCTGGTCAGGCGTTTGGTTCCCTTTGTAACCCTTTACAGCAAAAGAAAATTAACCCTTACCTTACCTATCTACTTATGACAAATGGCCAGATACAATTTCCATATGTTGGAGAAGTGTGCGCCCTTCGTCAAGCTCCCACTAGGTATGATAGAGGAGTTTGTCTCCCTAATCAGTGATGAACAATTAGTGGCCAAGACCAATCTCCAGGTTTTACTGAGCGTGGCAGATGCTGCCTATCAATAGATGGCCACAGCTGCAGGGCTCAGGCTTCCCTTGAGAAATGGAATCTATCATGGAAGATTTGCCTTTGATGAAGCAAAGTTGTTCAGTGTGGAAACCAGCAAGGCCTTTCACACCTTGAAGGACTCCAGAGCAACTCTGTGATAACTCAGGATCTACACATCCGCCCTGCGATGGGGCTTACAGACCTCTCGCTAAGACTAAAGACGTGATGAAGTAGTACTAGGCCCTGGCAGCCGTGCCCCTCAGCAGCAGTAGAGCATGGTTCAAATGAAGGACCTTCTTAAAATGGGACTCTGGCTGTCAAGCTGGGGTGAGGGTGAGGGTGAAGGAGAAGCTGTCTACAAAAATAGAGCCAATTAGTACCTTCTGGGACAGAGAAAACCACAAGCGAAGGACCTAGACTGTGAGTAAGGCCCAACTGAGCAGCCAGGGCCTGACTCTTCTTTCTCTTCTATTCTCTCTGACAAGGGGGAGCTCACTGGACACTGCAAAGAGATCTGGGAAGTCTTGACTATCTGAATCATTGAGACTGCTTGAACAACCCTCTGCTGGGAGGGAAGCAGAGGGCCTCTTAGAAGCCAGGCTGTGGGCAGTTTGGCCTAGTGACTAAAGCTAGGGTTGCCAATTATGGTTGGACATATTCCTGGAGGTTTCATCACAGGACATAATCTTTAATTAAAGATTAATCAATAATTCCTGGAGACTCCAGTACAATCCTGGAGAGTTGGCAACCCTAGCTAAAGTGAAAGTTTGGCCTACTGGTTAGATTAGGGTGCAAGGTGGGCAGAGTCCAGGAACAAGCAGAGGGTCAGGACTAGAGAGACAGGAAGTGAATGCCAAAGCTGGAGGGTGAACCTAAATCATACACCGGGGCGGATCCAAGGGTCAGTATTGGAGAGGCAGGAGCTGAAGGGGACCCGAAGCTGGAGCAGAGCAGGGACTGGAAGCAGGCTGGTGCAACGGCTGAAACAGAACAGGAGCAGGGACTGGAACAATGGCAAGCACAGCTGCAGGCATGATGTGCGTTGAGTAGCCAGAGAGGAGCTGCTGCTGCTGGGGTTAATATCCAGCTAGCTGTCCTTCCTGACCAGAAAGGGGCAGTAGTTCTCAAACTTTTGTACTGGTGACCCCTTTCACTTAGGAAGCCTCTGAATGCGACCCCCCCCTTATAAATTAAAAACACTTCTTTATATATTTAACATCATTACAAATGCTGGAGGCAAAGCGGGGTTTGGAGTGGAGACTGACAGCTCGCGACCCCCTGAGGGGTCCCAACCCCCACTTTGAGAACCCCTGAATAAGGTGGTGCAGTCAATCAGGTAGCCTGCTGAAGGCCAGCTGTGCCTGTTGCGTTGCCAGGAGACTGAGTGTGCTGCAGGCCCTGATCCCTGACAGGTTTGAGACCACACTCCAAACTGAAGAGAGCAGCAGGGGTGGGGGATGCATGGGGGCTGAGGGGTAGAAATGGCCTGTGGGAGGCAGGTCTGAGGTGTCAGCTAGAGGGGATGGAAACCCCCCCCCCCCTTCTTCCTTGGGCCCTAGGTCAGGACCCGGTGGAGAGGGAAGTCCAGGGTCCTCCTATTCATCCCTCCCCCATACTCCAACCAGGGAGAACCTAGAGAAAAACAGACTATGACTTGGTTGTCAGGCCCTCGGGTTGCCCCCCAAAACTTTGGGCATGGTTGAGCTGCAGCCTGCCTACTAGGCCTGCTGTCTGCAATGTGAACCCTGCTACATGCCCCTAAGACAGCATTTTAAGGTATGTCTACACTACGGGATTATTCCGATTTTACATAAACCGGTTTTGTAAAACAGATTGTATAAAGTCGAGTGCACACGGCCACACATACACATTATTCGATGTGCGCTCACCTGCTACGAAGCGTAGCGCAAAATTTCCTGCGACTGCAGTGACGGTCCTCCCCCTAGCATATCCCCATAGTTCCCCCAATCTCCCCCGCCCATTGGCGATTCGGGTTAGAGATACCACCTGCCATGATGGTGCAAAAAACAGGTCACTAGTGATTCTGGGTAAATGCGGTCACTTATCACCTTCCTCTGTGAACACAACCGGCCGACAATCTTTGTGCCTTTTTTTCCTGGATTCCCTGCAGATGCCATAGCCCATGCACCATGGGCCTGTTTTTGTCTCTTGTCACTGTCAACTGTATGCTGTACTGATGCCGACTACAGAGCCGGGTACTGCAGCACTGACACAGCAGCATTACTTTGCCTTGCAAGTAGCTGACACGTTTCCAGTCGTTCATATGTAACCGTCTGCCCATGCCTAGTAAATTGTGCTGACGAATTGCACATGGATTCCATTCCTCTCCTGTCCCCTATGTGCCTGTCACGGTTGCTCCTGGCTGGAGGTCCCTTCACTGGAGGTCGGCCGGGGCGCAAAGAAAAAATGGAATGACTCCCTGGGATCATTCCTTCTTATTTTATCTAACAATTAGAGTCAAGCCTGCCTCAGAATATGGCCAAGACCTTACTGCCACCCGATTACCGTGTACCACAGAGCACGCTGCTCCGCTACTCAGATCCCTCCAGACTATAATGAGCTGCATGCATTCTAGGGCAGTGCTCCATACAAAATAACAAAACATAATATAGATATAGACCTTTCCCCCTCCCCACAACTAAATACCACCACAACAAACCTCCATGGGCTACATTTATCCCAGAGTCATCCCAATTTCAATCATACTACTGTAGAACCAATATAAACAGCACAGATATACACTACATATATATCAGAAAGGGAGAAAGCTCCCGCTGCTATGAATAATCCACGCACAGTACAGATATAAATACATTAGGACATAGAAGCGCGGAGAGTTGCTGATGAGCTGACAGCCACCCAAGATACTAGACAGAATGAAGACACACACTTCACACCCTATACCACATCTCACGCCACGGACATACTGACCAGACTACATACTCCCTGCATTACTCTACATCACACACGACCCAGGACACAAGACAACATATATCGACTTACACGTGCCGCCAGACACCTACCAGCAAGACAATCTAGCAGTATAGACAATAAGCGATGACAATTTGAAAAAGTCAAGAACAGATTTTATTACCCCTTTTCATATTCAGATAGGAGGGAACAGGCCGCGCCGCGCAGAGGAGAGAGGAAAAATGCAATAATAAACCTGAACCACCCCAACAACTGATATTCGACCCTACAGAGCAATTGGCGCGCTCCCCCAAAGAATGCAACGAAATGACTATTTCCGATTTGAATTCTTTGAGCATTTCATGCTTCCATATCGTCACACCAGCACTGACTGCTATGACTTCTGATATCATAAGACCTTGGAGATTTCCTTTCACCTGCTGGCCTTCGTTTCCTGAATGGAGCTCTAGCTTAAGAACGATTGATCTCATCCATACACCGATCAAGAATCAGTTCTCCCTACTGTCCATGCCTGGACTGCTTTTTGGACTTTGAAGACCTGCAATCGCCACCCTGCTGACTCACAGCTCCACCGATGGCGCCACAGGACATGAAAATTCAAAGTTCAGCGGGCTTTCCTACATACCTGGCCAGTGCATCCAGAGTTCATGACTTATCAAAGAGCGGTCACACATGAACTGCACTCCGGGGGAAGTACCGCCCGGAAGCCCAAATACCGCTCCGATTTGCGCCAACACCTAAACTCAATCCGCACAATCGGCCTACCTGATTCAGCGCCTATTCTCTCGATCGGGAGGAAAGTACGAAACGTTTAAAAGCAGCCTGATATCTCGATATCAAAAGCGCGCCTCCTGCGCTGACGGGTGCAGGGTTAAATCGGTTTAACGCTGCTAAATTCGGTTTAAATGCGTAGTGTAGACCAGGCCTTAGACAACAATCATATGCTTTGCAGGCCTCTGCACTGCCACTTTTTTTCCTACCAGAGGCCTATGGAGCCTTCTAAGAAAAGGCAGCATTCTTTCTACAGAGACAGTCTTCCTGTGCAACTCACTTGTCACAACTTGCACCAGAGAAGCACTTATTTTCATGGAACTGTTGGGAGATATGAACCTATGCCGACAGATCCAGAACCAGCCCTTTCTTTTGGAAATCACCTATCTGTATCCTTTCGGCACTCATGCTCCTCCATCACCACAGATAAGAGGGTTATGGACATTGTGTTGGGATCCCTGGGGTGTAGCCTGGGACTGTGGGACTGCTGTGCCCCCTTAACTCTCCTGCCTGGGCTGTCTGTCACAGTGACTTACTAGTTGCAAGCAGCAAACCCCTCCAGGTGCTGTTACCACTCAGTACAACCGCATGTGGAGCCCCTGACCCAGCTAGATTGCATGAATTCTCCCAGAGCCACTCATGAATCTCACAGAAAGGCACCAGCCAAATCCTCCCAGCTCCCAGACCTGTACCTTAGAAATATACTATCTTGCAATGCTCAAGACCCTTGCTTGAGCAATGCAAGTTTATTAATTGCTTCCCCACTTCATCAATGGAAAGTGGACATACACTAGCCTTTGTAACCTGAGCAGATTTACCAAACACCTCAGGCAAATTCACTGGTAAAGATAAACAGTAAAACAAGTTTATTGACTACAAAAGATAGATTTTAAGTGATTATAAGTAATAGGCAAAAAGTCAGAGTGGTTACCAAAAGAAAAGAAAATATAAGCTCACAGTCTAAACCTTAACCCTTATCACACTAGATAGCATTTAGGTCAAGCAATGTTCTCACCTTAGAGGATCTTATACACCTTATTATACAAATTTCTCTGTAAAACCTGGGCCAGTCTCCTCTGTTGAAATCTTCTATCTTCTCAGCATCTTGTTGCTTGCAATGTAGGTGGGGGAAGAAGAAAGGTAAAGCGTGGGGCCACTGTGTTCTGTTTTATACCCTTAGTTCATGTGCTTGGAGAACACAAGTCCAGTCATGTCTGGTGAGCATTGCTGAGTTACCAGGCAATATTGAGCAATTCTCCTCGTGTGGCTCCTTGTGCAAATGAGTCATTGAAATGTTACTCCCTTGCAGGACAATGAGTGTTGATGGTTGTTCAACACCTGCTCAGGCGTTGGTTATCCTCCTGGTGATTGTCTTGGGAGAGCTAGTATCTGGGTGCTTCCCAAACACACAGCATATTTTAGTGGTAATCCTACAACACAATTCTCATAACTTCGTGTGTATTAATGATCTACAAACACTCCTAGGGTTACGCAAACGTTGACTTACGCAAACCCGCACTTACAGAAAAGGTTCCGTAAGTGTGGGGTGGGTTTCTTTTTTTTTTTGCATAATTGTCAGGTATACGTTCCTGATTTACGCAAAATTTGACTTACACAAGGCGTTCCAGAATGGAACGCTTGCATAAGTCAGGGAGCATCTGTACATATTTAGATGGAACAATGAGTTTCAGCAGATCCAAACCTTTCCCATGATACCTTACAAGTCATGCTGTGTATGCAATATCACAATTATATACAAATGATGAATATGGGGATTAGAGGGCGCTCCCCTGGGGTGTAGAGTGTCACAGACAGGTTAACAACAGGATATTCTATCCAGTTTCTAACTGTGCCTATTCCCAACCCCCTCTTCCTTGTCCCTCTTCAGGGATCCCAGGATGTTTTACAACAAGAAGTCCTCTCACTTCTTTCCCTCAGAGCAATAGCAAAAGTTCCACCTCAATATTAAGGGAAAGGGTTCTACAGCAAGTACGTACTTGTCCCCCCAAAAGAAGAGAGGATGATGACCCATCTTGTACTTAAGAAATCTGAATGTGTTCACATATAAGTTGAAGTTCAGGATGGTCACCCTTACCTTGACAATTCCCACTCTGGATCTGGACAACTCATTTATTTCTCTCTATCTTCAGGATATATATTTCCAGATATTTGATAATACCATCAAACAGGATGTGCCTAAAGTTTGTGGTAGGCCACAACCATTATCAATACTGAGTTGTACTCTTTGGACTATCAACTGTTGTGGGGGTATTTACCAAATGGCACTTATGAAAAGGGGACATTTCATATACCCTTACCTGTAAAATTGGCTGATATGAGGAAGATCTCCTCAGAAAGTTGCAGAAGCCGCTCCTCACACACTTAACTTGTTCCACAGCCTGCACCTGAAAATTAACATTTTAAAAAAGTCCAACTTCACTCATTTTTCAAGACCTGAGTTCATTGGAGCAATCCTAGACTCCTCCAAGTCCATGGCCTTGCTTCCCCAGTCCATCTCTTGCAGCTGGATTCATATTCTGGCATTACAGTGAGGACTTGCCTTGCCTTTCGAGGACGCATGGCTTTGTGTACCTTTGTAATGCTGCTTTCCAGACTACACCACCAATATATGCAAGGCTGTCTGAGATCAGTATATATCACAGAGTGCCACACAAGATCAGACAGGGCTGAGCCAAACTGTTTTTGATAGCACCAAAGTGTTTGAGGCAGTTTTGGTTTCCAAACATCCTGAGCTTCTTTATCTCTCAGCCCAAGATCTTGCCTCTGCTTCTGGATCATTTGTCACAGAGTGATGGAATATCTTGCATTTAATGGTTTGTCTGCTGGATGGTTGTAGAGTGGTCCTGCTTTCTCACCTGTCCAGGATCTCCTGGTCAACAGTAGAAAAGACTCTACAAGTCAAATGGATAAGATTCTCTTTTTGGTGCTGTCAGAAGTCCCTGAATCCTCAAGAGACTTGGGTATCTGTAATCCTAGACTAGTTACTGGAATAGATATAAAGCAATTTATCACTGAGATCATCCAAAATACATCTGGTGGCTATCTCAGCACACCGTTCACTAGGAGAAGGCCAAACAGTATTTTTTTTCAAACCTACTCTAGTAAAAATTTTGAAGGATCAGATTAAACCGTTTTCATCTGTTAAGGATCAATCCCAGTGTCGGGCCTTAACTTGATACAGCTGTTATGTGCCCTCCATTCAAACCAATAATGATGTGTTCTTTTTTTCACTTGTCAATGAAAACATCATTCTTAGCAGTATGATCTCAGCAAGAAGAGTAGGAGAGATTCAAGAGCTCATGTCTGACCCTCCTTACACACATTTTTATACAGTTTTCTACTGTGACAAGTTTCTTAAAACCTCATCTGAAGCTTTTACTGGTGGTGGTCATGGAATTCCAACTAAATTAGTAAATTCACCTACCCATATTCTTCCATAAATCCCATGCTTCCAATGCAGAAGCCACTCTCTGTATCTTAAATATCATATGTACCATGGCATTCAGGTCTTCACCAAAACTTTTCGTGGTTATTGAAGAAAGGATGAAAGGCAAGACCATCTCAACTCAGAGGCTGTCACAGTGGATTTTTGACTGCATGAGAACTTGCTGTGAAATAGCCAGAGTAGAACCACCTACCACTCTTGAGGCTCATTGGACCAGAGCTCAGGCAGCTTTATCAGCTTTGTTGAAATGTGTGTCTATCTTAGATGTATGTAAGGCAGTCACCTGAGTGTCTCTTCGTATGTGTAGCGAGCATTATGCAATTACTGAAGTCTGTAGATCAGATGTTACACTTGGCAAGTCTGCTGCAATCTTCTCCTAAGACTTCAAGCTTGCACCTACACTACATTGGTCTACTACTTGGGATCACCTGTAGTGCAATGTCCAAATGGAGAATCACTCAAAGGAGAACGAAAAGTAAATGATTTGTATAGTAATTGAGTTCTTTGAGATGTATTGTCGTTATGCACGTTCCATGATCCTCTACCTCCAAGTCCTTCGCTTCTGGATTCTGTGGTTGCAAGGAAATTAAGTGGTGGTGGGTGCTCTCCCCTCTTTTATGCCTTTGGTGAGGAGCATGAGGACTTGCAGAGTGCAGGTGTACCACACAGACACTTCTGGCCAAAAGACTCTGTACTCAAGTGCGCGGGTGCATGCATACCTTTGGTGGAATGTGAATATGTATAACACATCTCAAAGAGTTCCAGTTACTGTACAGGTAAGTAACTTCTCATTCATAATAATGTCAGGAAGCCTAGGAGTTAATGCTGAAATTTTTGAAATGTAGA
Organism: Chelonoidis abingdonii; assembly: GCF_003597395.2. Taxonomy (NCBI): domain Eukaryota; kingdom Metazoa; phylum Chordata; order Testudines; family Testudinidae; genus Chelonoidis; species Chelonoidis abingdonii. The sequence continues at coordinate 251,431,048 of NC_133769.1, read as the reverse complement.
AACTTTATTGGATTTGTATTAAGTGTAAACATGAATGAGAAAAAGAGATGAGAGGGAAGCAAGAGAGATTCATTTTAAAATCATCTAACAAATATGTGCAGGATTAACGTAGAAAACTATAGATTTTTAATGTAACTTGTTTTGTATCGACTAGTGTTTCTTTTCTTTCTGTGTCTATTTTCTAGACTGTAAGATCTCTGAGGCAGGAAGTGTCTCAAGCATTATATTTATGTATTGTAGAGTGCCAAGCATGTTGTATTGTGTAAATAATTGCTATAAATTTGAAAACATACTGGTAGTTGTGAAATATTGTTCACATCATTTTCTGTTTGGAACAATCATTGACAGATGCTGTAAGTTTTAACAGGGTGTCATCGTAGTTTAATATCAAGATTACAGTGATAAATATACAGAAATGTTATTCCATTGCATCAAGTCACTGAATTTGCTGACATAATAAAGTGAAAATGGGTTATGTTGAATGGTGACTTACAACTTCAGTATTTGTTACAAAGATTACTCTAATAGAGGAAGTGCATATGATACTAATTACCCTGTAAAATCACACTGTAATAATACTCTAAAATCATTTCATTTTAAAAAGACAAAATACAAAAAAGTCATCTTCACCAAAATATTGTCTCTGCTTTTTCCAGCTTTTGATGCCTTATTTGCATCATTTGAAAAGTGTTTTATTTTTATGTTGGGGAATGCATTTATTCTCACACATAGATTCAAAGGCAGAAGAGTCCATTGTGCCCATGTAGCCTGACCCCCTATATAACATAGGCCATGTAGAAACAAATAGAGGGCTGAGCCTACAAGTGGATGCTCATGTACAGATCTTCTCACTTTAGATTTTACTTCAGGTCCCCAGGTAGCCTAGTGTGAGAATGGGGAGGATGTGTTTTTCCCTTTTAGTCAGAGCAGACCTTTAAAGACACCATGCAGATGAAAGACGTCACTTCTTTTCAACTGATAGCTTCATGCCTGTCAATCAAGAAGGAGGGAAAGGGAGTATTCTTCTCCACTCCAAAAACAGCACTCACAATAGACTGTCTATCCCCCTGGGAGTCCTGATTCTGAGGGGGATAGATAGTCTCCCATCTCTGCAAGTCAAGGCAGAAGATCCATAGCAATCTCTCACTGCTAGTGATGAAGGTATGAGACATTATGCCCCTGCTGACCACACCTCAGTAATCTAGGATAACAAACACTTTATTTAATGAACACCAATTTTTTTGTTTATAAAAACAACAACTTCCCTCTGCAGAAAAAAGATCTAGGTCTCCATGTGATGGAGGTGCATGCATGCAGGATTTACCTTATCACTGGGGTATATGTTACTTACTTCTGTGACTACACATCCTCCTGTCATCTTATTAGCTTTCATTGTCTTGTAAGCGCTATACTCCAGAGCTTTTTGAGAGATTTTTAAGGGGATTTTCAGGCTTAGGTAGCATAACTTCTGAATGGGATATTTGGCTTCAGAGCTACATGCAGTGTTATGGAGCCATGTTGGTCACAGGATATTACTGAGACAAGGTGGGTGAGGTAATATCTTCTATTGGACCAGCTTCTGTTGGTGAGACTGACAAAACTTCCCTTCAGGTCTGGGAAATGTACTCAAGAAGAAGAGCTCTGTGTAAGTTTGAAAGCTTGTCTCTCTCACCAACAGAAGTTGGTCTGATAAAAGACATTATCTTACCCATCTTGTCTCTTCAGAGCTACATGACTTCCACCGCCCTTGGTTCAGAAACCAATGGATCAGAAAGATGTACCTGGGCTATAAAATCCAAACCATAGACAATCCCAAAATTCAGAGCTGTTAGAATATGGTATTTTGGTTCAATTAATTACAGAAATAAAGGTCTTGATGTGAATATTAGAGACATGAGGTGAAATCCTGGCCCCAATGTAGTCAATGGCAAAACTCCCATTGACTTCAGTGAATTTTCTCAAAATTTAGACCAATCATAATCAGGGGTTCCTGTTCTGTTCTGGCTCATTGCTAATGGATACTTTAGCCTAGATTGTACCTTACTCTATCTGTATTTCATTCTGTATGTTATTTAAAATATGTTCAGTACTTATAAACTCAAAAAATTCCAGGACACCGGTAACTAGAATATAAAATTTGTTTTGTGAAAGACTTAACAGGCATAGACTATGTGCAATACAGAAAGCATTGTTATAATTAAGATCATTTTGTGAATAAGTCACTTTTCACAACTACATAACCAGCTAAATTCCACCCCTGCTTTAGTTAGTGGATATAAGAAATATCAGTACTGGCAGTATAAGACAGTGCTTTATTATATGCAGTGTTGATTTAAAAAAAAGGCAGAGGATATGTATTGTTCTCCACATGTTGGGTCATCATACATTGAGCTACTCTAAATGTTTAATTCACGACCAAGAAATATGTGATTTTAGTAGGTTTTCCTGCTGCAGTACAGCTCTCTGTGACTTAATTGGAAATTTAATTTAATTTAAATTGAAAAGTGTTTTTCATTTGTCAAGTATTCCCATCAGAAATCTAGGATATCTTATAGAATTTAATTTTGTATCATTGTCACTATGTTAAGCTCTTCCTTGACTATTTCTCATCTCTGTTCTTTCTGACTCAGAAGAGTCTGTATGTTTGAATTTACTATTGCATATATTTGATGAAATATTCCTTTATTTAATTAATCCATGGTTCCTAAAGAAAATTTGATGGTAAATAATGAATAATTAACAACAAAGTTTGAAAACAGTTTATTTCTTGAGCATTTGCAGACATAGCATTGCAGTAAGCACGGAATTTAGTTGTTTATTTTACTGAACATACTAATACAAAGGGTTCCAACTTTGCCCGAGGAAACCATATTGTTAACTCGCTAGGTGGCTCAGGACTGCACCTAATTTACATTAAATGGAGTGGATGGTAATTGCCATTTTCTTTAATATGGAGATAAAGTCTCTAGAAACAAGTCTCAGTATGGGACCTGTAGTCACCATGGGCTGGGCCTCTATATTAAAGAGAAGAGAGCCACAAGCTACATTGCCGAACTCCACACATTTGATCTCACTTCAGCCTGCCTATAAGTTAAGCTAAACTCCCACACTGTTTAACGTTCTTTAAAAAAAAACCTACTATTTCAGTTTTTAACAAGAAAACTTCAGATAAAACTGTCAGGACAAAATCAGAATATAACCTGTATATGTATAGTCACCAGTGTCCTTGGGACTGGTGTCTTCATTAGGAATAAACTCATAAATGAAGTCCTAGTGTCTTGCTTACACAAGCTTCTATCCACCATCAGTGCACTTAACAGGTTTATAGTAGGGACAGCAGACTTAGTGAGGCGGATGAAACCAACAGAAAAATTCCCAAATAATTTATCAGCAATATGAATGTAATTACATTCACTTTAAGGCCCCTTTACACTGCCATTATAGTGTGAAAGAACCTTAGTGTAAATGAGACTCATTCTTTGCAAAAGCATACACAATATTTGGGGAGTGGGCAGGTAATTTTCATAGATATTTTATTCTGTAAGGAAAAACAAAGGATTCCCTGTACCACAGACAGATTTGAACTATAATGCACAAACCACATAGTTCCAATGAATCTTAGTCATCATAGAGAAGCTATCCCATTCTCTGTTTGCTTTGCAGCTCCCGATTCCTTGCTCTGCAGCTATTTGACTTGTTCAGCTTTGCCTGTAGATCTTCAGAGTTCTTTTAATCAGCAAATTTGCACGTACCTATCTGTGTACTTAACTGGCTCCACCCTTACTACCTGAACACAGGGATAGTACATGTATGTGCACACCTGTACACATAGGGGAAATCTTCTACTATGACTACTCAGTATGCGATTTTAAAATGGTCATATCTTTGTTTTTTTCAAACCAAAAACACTAGTCCTCAATCAGAACTATATCCACCATATGTGGATCCTGTGGTTATACTAACTGCACTGTTGAGTCAAAAGTTAAAACTGTTTTTGCTATATCCTTGTAATATGTTTATTACAATGGGAAAAGTATATTCCTCCCCGCCCTCCTGGTAATTTAAATGTATCTGAAGGGATTTAGCTGAAATATTCAAACATATTCATTTTCAGGTGGAGAACAAACATGAAACATTTCAGCCCAAAAGGTAAATCTTTGGAAAGTTATGAGCTTGCAAAAACAGGAGGTTATAATAAAAACTCTTTTGGAATGTTAACTGTGTTGGGACTAGAAAGTACCCACTATAATACTGAGTGAAGAAATGTTAAAATTGTTCTCTCATTTATGACATAATGGGCAAATTTGTTGGATTCCATTGTTAGTTTAGAAGTTACTTTCTCATTGTACCTAGAGTGACCTTTATTACATAAATAAATAAATAAAGTTTCTGAAGTACACTATTATTTGTATAAATGTCTCAACTCAGCCCATTAATATTCTCTCTCTAATACCAGTGAAACATCTTTCTTTTCTTGTACAACTCGTCTATTGCAGGCATTGGCATTTAGATGTAAAAAAAGGCAAGTATACATTTCTGAACTGTTTCTTCTGGGCATGATTTTAGTATGATAGGAAATATATCAGATGTTAATCTGATCAGTTAGTGGAATATAGAAATAAAAAGTTGAATTAACGAGACGTGGCTTGAATCTCTCCTTCGCTGTGGAGGTCTGTGTACAGATGAATTTTGTTTTCTAACACAGGTGACGTGATGACTGTAGGTGCATGTATGGGCTTTATTTTAATGAATGTTTTTAGGTTTCTCTTCCCAGAGAGTTCTCAAGGAGATCTTGTAGTTGTACTGCACTGATGTGTAAAAATTGTTGAACAGCACACTTGCTTCTCTTGTTTGGGAACGCTTGATGAGCTCACAGGTGTTATACAACAGATTGAAATCATTCTAATTTTAAGTCAAGCACCAATTAATTCTGCAGTCTAGGACTGGGTAAAGGGAAGACTAATCAGGTAGCAATTTTAAAGTTATGTTACAAACTGCTTCCTTATTCCACTGCGCCACTGACTTTTTTTTAAAGTAAGACTAGTCATTTAGATATGAAACATAACTTCTGTATGACAATATAAGTTTGACTAACTGAATCTATTACTGTAATAGGTAAACAGCCTTTTTACCCCAAATCACTGCTGAGGTTAAATTCCGTGAGTAATGTTTAAATTCAGATCAGGAATGGCAGCTTCTGGAATTAATGAATGTTTGTGCTGGTTTGGGTATCTCTAGTGCTCTGATTACAGATTTGATGCAAGGCTTTTATTAAGAAAATGTCTCATTAATGTACTACTTCTAGAAGGGGAAAAATCCTCAGCACACATCCTCTCCCATTCAGCAGATCACAAAACAAGGTCCATGTCATAGGCTTTAAAAATTAGATGGAACCAAGCAACCTTATTAAATAATATATATGGAAGCCATAAATTCTACTAAGGATTCACATGTGAAGTAGTAATTTTCTGTAAAAGAAGTCATAAATAGAAAGCAAAAGAAGAATCCAGTTTAAAATAAAGGCATGAGAATCTTTTCAAAGCTGTTTTGTGGAACAAAATGCTGTTTTTAATTTTTTTAAAAAAACCTCCTCTACAAAATACCACATCAAACTTTTGTTAAAATTAAAAGAACTTGAGAGAATGTATATGTTTTGTTCCCCAGGGTATTACCCAGATAATGTCTTCCAAAAAATGTTCTATATTACCAAAAAAAAGAAAAAAAAGGCAAAGACTGATCAACACCCGGATACACGTTTCCTTAAATGAACATAGTAACTCAGCCAGTAAAAATGTCTTTAAACCATATTCTTTCATCTACATCCATGTATAGTTAAGACTGATGTAGAAGTATTTTATAAGACAATGGCAGGAAAGGGATACTTTCAAGTCTCATTGATATGGCTGGTGACAAGGAATGATAGAAGTTCTGTCAGAAATAAGCACTACTGGAGAAGGCTGAAGGAGCAGCTTAAACTTTAGTGAGCTATCAATCTACAACCTCTAAAGGTCAAAAGAATCCAGAGTGTTTGAAGGGTATATGAGGTCTTCAAGAGAAACTTGAGGAGGCTACACACTGTAAAGTCTTTCTTTAGGTGAGTGGCTGGTCAGATTGTGTAGCTGCTGCTGTTTTCTCACAATATATTTACAAGGCTATGTTTTGATAATAGTATGAAGGCCAAAAATGGCCTGCACAACTACTTATGAACAAACGCACTGTCAGCTATAGTGATTGTACATACAGATGTACTGCATATATAATATTCATATACAGATATGTTACATGGTAATGCTTATTCTGTTTACCACACCTGTTTTGGCTTGATTAGCCTTTTAAATAAGAATGTCTTAACTCTATTGTCAGGATATCTTGAAGGTTCACGGATCTTTACTCATGAATAGGGCAGCAAAAATCAATGAAAACACTTCCTATCTGCAGTGCATATCTATCTGGTTGTGGGCAAGATGCACTACTCAAAAACATAGCCAGTATTCAATTAGCAATTAGCCCCATAGTTACACCTATAAATGTGCACTGTTGATTCAAGATGCCTTGTTACAGCTGCCATACACAAGACTGGCTCCATAGTTATTATCTAATATGAATTTACATGTAACATTATCCTACTAACTGAACTAACAATATTTGAAACACATTTATGTTTGTATTAATGTCCAAGGTCAAAGGAGATAATTTGAATGAATGTTCCACTGTGTATTATCCCAGATAACATTTTCCAGAAATGTCACATATTACAGGAAGGCCAAAGGCTGATCAGCACCCTTTACATGATCTATTTCTTTTCTTGTTGGTTTTTCCAAAATGTTCCATGCTTGCTGTATTTAGGCTACAACTTAGTCTCTCCATCTTCTCCCGCAGAAATGGTGGAAAAACAGTAAACATACCAATGCTTATGTAATGAAGAAAGAAGCAAACATTTTGCCCTTGACTGCTGGGAAAAGGGGGGAACCATATGTTGTATAACTTATATTGGTAAATGTAAAACTGTAATAGAAAATTAATATAAATAAATAAATAATATAAATAAAGGATTGAGTTTTTAAAAGGGTTCAACATTGGCCTAAACATGCTGCCATTGAGCCCTATGATAAAACTAATACTCACTTTAGTGGGAGCAGAGATACGTCAAAGTTGGTTTGTTTTTGGAGGATATGTTTTGTTTTGTTTTGTTTTTTTAAAGCCCAAAGAAGGGTTTAATCTTTTACTGTATTTCTAAATTCTCTTCAGGCTGGGAGGCACTTATTGGGCTACAGTCACACAGATTATGATGCAACAGACTGATGTAGAATGTGTGTGTGTGAGAGTGTGAGACAGAGAATGGCAGCTGCCTGTGCACCTGTGTGAGAGAAAATGGCAGCTGCCTATGCTATTTAATTCTGCTGCATCTGTGGGCTGTGCCAGGGAAGTTCAGCCTTGATCTTTCCCAGGCTCCATAGGACCCAACCAGCAGAGGCTACAGTGAGGATGCAATGAATAGCTCCTCCCCTGGCCACAGTCCCCATTTTTGAACTATCACCCAGCTCCTCAAAGGTATTTAAGTGCCCAACTTCCCTTATGGAAGTTAGATAACAGCTGGTATTTAGATGCCTGTTTGCAAGTCCTCCACAGCCTTGTTTGGCAGAAGTGTGCACCATCTTTAGCTAGCACAAAGGACCTGGAGTTAACCTGGTCCTTATGTCTTGAAATTTGAGAGTGCCACTGTGCAGAAAGTGAGTATAGTTTCCCTGCAAATAATCTGAAATACATGAAAGGAAGACTATAGCTGCCTCAGACATCCAGACTTTTGTTAGTGCTATAAAGTCCTCCAGTGTGAGTTCCAGATCAAATGGTAACTGTTTTCTTTGGAACCCTTTTTTTTTTCATTAGCAGATATATGTGTGAAAGTGCATTTTTCTTTCCATCCAGTCCTTCTGTGTCCAAAGATGCTACTGTTCATGTATTTCATATGCAGTAAGTGGAGATATATATATTGTATCCACAAAATTATCATCATGGGTCATCCGCATTAATTTTGTATAATTGTAGGCATTTGGTTCTACGTAAAGTTTCAGAAATATTTGAAAAGATGTGTTAAAACATACCAAAGATGTTTGTGGGCTATCCTGTACATTTCTCCGAGTACATGGATATTAATTGTTTAATGTGGTTTTTTGGGGGGGAGGAGGGGCGGGATGTGGGAGGTGAGGGGGAATATTTACCTTGGAAAGCATAGTAAGCAAATTCTGTAAGTCAACACACAGCGAGCTGTCAGACTTCCATGCTAATGACTTCCATGTAAGGAAGTTGTGTTTGAAGAACCAAGAGGAAATTTAACTAAAATTACTGTGACCAAGTGGGTAGAGTATTGGAATGGGACTCAAGAGCCCTAGGCTCTGTTGCCAGCACTGCAATAGACCTACTGGGTGACCTTGGGCAAGTCACTTCCCCGCTCTGTGCCTCAGTTTCCCCCTTTGTAGAATACAGATAGTAATTCTTACCTCCTTTGTAAAGTTATCTCTTTTGAAGAAACAACACTATGCTTTTTGTTAACTAGATTTGACAAAATGTTTTTATGTACTTTAATCTATCTGATACAGCTTTAAAATTGCTTGGTTTTCATAAACCATGATTGGGAAAAGTCTTTTCTCTTAGTACTTGCCCCTGGGAAAATCCAAGGCCACCTCTCTCTTTTCCTTGATGAAAGTGTTTTCAGATGTTCTCATCCTCATATAGAAACACTGTTTCACCTTTACTTATTGAAGTATGTCCTGCTGAAAAGGTCCATGCTAAGGCAGGCATCAGGAATATTTCCTGAATGAAGAAGAGCCAATTAATGAATGGTAAAGATTCATTTTTTCAGGCTGAAACATATACACAAGCACATTACATTCATCTGTTTTTTGTTGTTGTTTATATAGCATGATTGGCATTGGGAAACTAACAGGCTGGTGATGGCAATAGTTTATATACCCTATTTATAAAAACAGCTTATTTATGTTCTGTATCCCTTACCCCCTACCTGCTGTCTGTATATCTTTAGGCTTTGAGCACCTCAGAACAAGGACTGTGTCTTTTTTGTTTGTTTGTTTGTTTGTTTGTTTGGGAAGCACCTAGCATATTGCAGGCACTACCAGAAATAAATAAATAAAATAGGAGTAATAAATATGTATAGATAAGCTACAAGCCAAGATCATTGGTCCCCAAAGAGCTTACAGTCAAAACATGAAGATCATTCTCTAATCAAGTAGAGAAAATGCTGAGTCCCCCCACCAGCAACTTTCATAATAGCTTAGATTGTTATCTCTCTCCTAGCTCCAAATGCGAAGCATCATGGGAGTTTTGCATAAAGATCAAGGGGTATAACAGGGTCCTTAGCAGACCCAAATATGAAGCTCTGGGTCAAATTCTCCTCTCAGTTATACCCATGTGACCCACTCTCACAAGTCAATGGGGGCTGCTTGGGTGCAGAATTTGATCATCAGAGTTCACATTTATATTGGAAGTTAAGGTGAAAGAGTTCTGTTTCTGGTTATGCTGTATATCAAATTAACTTTGCACGTCTGTTGTGTCTTTCAGGTTGTGTTCTGTGAATTATTGCCTTCATGTTTAAACTGTTAAAGTCTGCTGTATTACTGAGCAGCTATCACTGTAGCTTTGCTTTGTATTAGCAAAAAGAAGAGAAAAAAACCCGCCTAACTGAGGACTGTCAGGGATTACTGTGTGTATGTTGTGACAAACCAAACAGCGTCCAGGGTGCTTATCTCCACTGCTGCTCACTTCATGTTTTATCCATTAAATGAATGTGATGAAGGAATTTTTTTCTTGTTTCTTCACATTACTTTTTCTACCCTGGAACAATTTAACATACAGTAGTCTCAGCTCTAGCTTTACTGAAGCAGAAATGTCATCTAAATTGTCATTGATATAATTTTCTATTTAATTGTGGAAGTCTATTAAAGATGAACTGCCTCTTTAATTGTGTGCATTTTGAATACAAAGACCTGAGTTAAGCAGGTTTTAAATTTGGCAAGATTGTCATTTGCAGGAGCTTTTTAACACTGCAGGGTGTGTGTATGTTTTCATAGAAAATATTTTTAAAATATATTTCATTGCAGTTAAATAAGTATAGACAGGATAACAATCATTGTTACTAAGAAAGATTCATAGCTATTTTAAAAGAGAGCATTCAAAGAGAGAAATTATTCAAATAAATTAATTTTTATAAATGTATTAGGTTTAAAGAGGAAAAAAGGTAAGTTTCAGTTACCCCCCTTAAAAAAACCTTCTCCCTTCTCCTTTATTGCTTTAGCCTGTTCCTATTTGCATTTTTAAAACATCTCACTAGCTCTCTGTGGAATTCCCTCACAGCCTTGAGATGGTTTTACACAACTGAAAATGATATTTGTGTCACAATTATTTATGAAAAGCATAAAAACAGTTACTGAGAAGGCAGAGACTTTCTGATTGTTGGGTTTTCTCATAACGTTAATTACAATAATGCATATAGCCTGGCACGTTAATCTTTGAGATGCATCCTCTGTTTGTTGTGACAGGATGAGAAGGCATACATACCAGGGCTGCTAAATAGGATTTGTATTAGCAGGAAAATTCTGGTTTTAACAGGGCTATCAAAATGCACCATTGCTTGCCTCCTTTTACACGGGGAAGTCTGCTCTCTTTTTCAAAGGTTGACACATCTCCTCTGCATGTGATGTAGAAGACACAACAGACACAACAAGAACTTGCTAGATCCTGAGAGAGAATTCCCCTGAAAATGATAATGTGCAGTCTTTATCTTCAGCAAATCTTAGCAGCCAGTGTTTTCCAAGTCTTGCTTTTTATGAAGGGTACTGTAACCTAACACGACCCATTTGATCCTGTAAAACTTCAAACTTTGGTAGGATACTGCTTTGCAAACACTGTCCTATGGTTGACAGAGCAAAAAAAAAATTATTATTCCTAATAATCGTAAAGCATTGATTTTTTTCTAATTTTGCAATATGACTATTTTATTGTTTGCTATCACTTGTAATCAATTAAACTATCTTTTGCAGTTAATAAACATTTTTTTGCATTATCTAAACCAGTGTGCCTTTGAGTGAAGTGTCTGGGGAGTATCTCAGCTTGGTTTAACACATGCTTGTTGGATATTCCTCTCCACATTGAGAGAGGGGCAAACTATTTGTTAACTTACATTGTACAGATCCCTCTGCAGTGCAAGGCTGTATAATTTTGGGTTTATATTCCAGTGGTGGGTGCCTGCCTAGGGAGCTGGGAGTTATCTTGACTGTAGCCTCTCTATTGTTGCTTCATGCAGTGGCTGGTCAGCCTGCATGCAACTGCAGCTGGGCATGTCTCTGCCTTTGCAAATGCTGGTGAAAGTGTAGGACTGGGAGTGGTCTACAGTTTGCCACGGCAGCACAGTGTGAGTCAGGCTGGTGAGTCAGAAGGCTCAGTGGTACCCCAGTTCCAGGTGGCACCCTGGGGGGAACCCGTAACAATGGCGGTGTATAATTTATTTATTTATTTATTTATTTGTATTAGTGCCTAGGGGCCTTATTCATGGATCAGGACCCCATTGTGCTAGGCACTGTACAAATACAGAGTAAAAAGACAATCACTGTTCCAAAGAACTTACATTCTAAGTATAAGACAAGAGATACAGAAAGATGGGGGAGTACAAGTAAACAATTGGTCAGTATGGTAAACTGTGGTATCCGCATACTAGCAGCCTACCTGATGTCAAGTTTTGTAGCATCATTGCAAAGAAGACTTTTGAGGAAACTCCATTGGGGTGGCAATTGTGTGCATATTATTTCTATTAAAGAAATAACAGGTTTTATATAACTTGTATTGTTCAGGAGAGGACTGGACAGTACAGGAGTTAAATGTAAGATTGGGAGTATGTTGGGGACCACCCTACAGTGTACCAAGGCTGGTGAGAGCCAGGGTATAACCGAAGTGTGACTGGGAGGCTGCAGTTGCACACAGATACTCAGGGTATGGCTTGCATGCTAAAAGGCTCTTTGTGAGTGGCCCGGGTGTAAGCTCTTTCAGCAAGGCTATTTTTGAGTTGCCCAGCAAGGCATCATAAGTAAGGCTATGAGTTTGTCACAGAGGTCATGGAAGTTACAGACTTTCTGGGTCCTCTGGGACGTCTGCAGTGGCCAGTGCGGCTGGCCCGAGGGCCACCTGAGTAGATGAGGCAGTTGGGCCACCTCACCTCCTTCCCCTAGCAGCAGCAGGAGTTTGGGTGTTTGTGGGAGGGGGCTCAGGGCAGGGAGTTGGGGCGTGGGAGGGGGTGAGGGCTCTGGGCGGCACTTACCTAGGGGGGCTCCCCGGAAGCGGTGACATCCCTCTCCCTGAAGCTCCCACTGGCTGCGGTTCCTAGCCAATGGGAGCTTTGGATCCGGCACTTGGGGAAGAGGCAGTGCATGGAGCCAGGTAGGGAGCCTGCCAGCCCCACAAACACCCCCAGCACCAGCGGGGGTCCTAGGCCATGCGCTGCCGCTCCCTCCCCCGCAACAGCAGGGGTCCTGGGCTGCTCCCCCCAGGTCACCCTGAACACCTGTGGTGTCCCCTGGGCTGCCCCCAACCCAGCACCTAGGGCACCCCCAAGCCGCCTCCCTCCTCCAGATTTATTCAGGGTTATGTAGTACAAGTCATGGACTGGTCATGGGCTGTGAATTTTTGTTTACTGCCTGTGACCTGTCCATGACTTTTACCAAAAATACATGTGACTAAAATATAGCCTTAATCATAAGTCATCCAAGGTTACAGTGTGAGGATGCCACAGCAGCTTATTTGTCTGGTATGTCACAGACACTTGAATTTAAAAACACTGGATTAGGTAAAACAAGTTTATTAACTACAAAGAGATTTTAAGTGAGTACAAGTAATGAGGCATAAAAGTCAGAAATGGTTACAAGAAAAATAAAGAGAAAACACAACTGGTACCAAACTTAACAAACGATGTTAATTTCAAAGCAAAGCATTCTCACCACATGCTTTCAGCAGTCTTAGTGACCAAACTTTTTAGGTCAGAACCCCTTCTCCCAGAGTCCAGTGAAGCTTCCTTTATCCCTTCAGGTGCAGTGAATCAATGGGCATAGCAAGAGAAGGGTCCTTTGAAATGTTTATGCCTCCTTTCTGTAGTTTGTCCCCCTCTTAAAAATATTTTCAGCGGGGTACTTGGAGACAAAAAGTCTATGTAGAAGGATGTTCCCTGCTTCTTTTTTCTCACCTCTTTGATCTTCCTTTGTTTCCCTTTCTGCTTGATGACTCTATTTACTGCTTAAATGCAAATTAAGCATAGCACCCATTCCTTTGTTTAAGATAGACCTCGGTTTGGAACACGTGTTAATAACACCAAACAGTGGAATCTTATAACTTCACATACAATGTTGCCACACATATTTTACCAGGACAATAATGAGCAACAACTTATGAGTTTTCAAATGATACCTCACTAGGCATATTCTGTACAAAAATTATTACAGTAGTATGTAAAGTGTGAATATGGGCATATTCTGTCACACATGGTCAAAGTGACAGGATAGGAAAAATATCTTTGTAATAGCATTCTGAATGGATATCAGTGGGGCAAGAATGCATTAGCCAAAGGAAGAAGTTAAAAGGATGTTGCAGTAATTGAATAACTGATCGTTTGGATGGGGGAGTTTTAGCTGTTTCAGTAGATAAAAAGGCTGTTTATGCTGGAGATGTTATGAAGAAAGAATCAGTATTATTTAGATACAGCCTGTATGTGAGGACCTAGAAGGAGCTCTGAGTCAAAGGTGACACCTTGGTTATGGGCCTGAGTGACAGGCAGGATGGTAGTGTTGTCCACAGTGATCAAGGCAGAAGGTAACAGGGAAAGGTTAGAGGAGGAGGATTAAGAGCTGTGTTTTAGCCCTGTTGAGCTTCACCTGATAGCTAGACATTCATGAGGAGATGTCAGAGAGACAGGCTGACATTTTAGTTTGGACAGAAGGAATAGGGAGGTACTTCTGTGAGTTGTCAGCATAGAGATGATGGGTGAATTTTGTGTTTTGCAGATGAGATTACCCAAAGACAAAGTGTAAAGACAGATGAGAAGGGGACAAAGGATAGAGCAGGGGTGGCCAACCTGAGCCTGAGAAGGAGCCAGAATTTACCAACGTGCATTGCCAAAGAGCCAGAGTAATACATCAGCTCCCCGACTGCTGCTCCCAGCGCCTCCCACCCACTGGCAGCCCCACCGATCAGCGCCTCCCCCTCCCTCCCTCCCTGCACCTCCCAATCAGCTCTTTTGTGGCGTGCAGGGCCTGTGGCAGAGCCAGGAGTTGAGCAGTGAGCACCCCCAGCACATTGGAAAGTTGGCGCCTGTAGCTCCAGCCCCGGAGTCCGTGCCTATACAAGGAGCCGCATATTAACTTCTGAAGAGCCGCATGTGGCTCCGGAGCCATAGGTCAGCCACCCCTTGGATAGAGCCTTGTAGAATGCCTGCAGAAAGCTGGAGGGCAGATGAGGATGATCCTCCAAAGGACATGCTGAAGGAGCAATTACAGAAGAAGGAGAAAAACAAGTAGAACTCAGAGTCACAGACAGCCATCTCTTGGGTACGGCGAATCTGGTGACCACTCCGAGTGCTGTACTTTGGGGCCCCCGCAGGCTTGTACGGTTGGCTGGTGCGGCTGGTTCTGGAAGTGATAGGTTGATCCCGGAAGTGACGAATTCATCACTTCCGCCCCGGGTCCTGCAGCCCTCTATGGACAGCCCTGGTCACAGAAGCCAAGAGAGGACAAGATTTCAAGAATAACTTGGCTGATTGTGTTGAAGGCAGATTGACAGATCTAGGAGTATGAGGATAGAATACTGGCTTTACATTAGCAAGAAAGAAGTCATTAGAGAGTTTGGTGAGAGCAGTTTCAGTTGAGTGTAAGGGACGAAAGCCAGATTGGAGGTCTAGGGTAGAATTGGAGCAGAATAACTCCAGACAGTGCTTGTGAACAGCACATTCAATGAGCTTAGAGATAAGAGGGAAAAGGGAGATGCTGTGGTAGCTGAATAGGGGTCAAAACTATTCTTTTAAGTGGCCTGAATAGTTTAGAAGTTCAATACTTACATTACTCAATAACCGGTGTTGTCAGAGGTAGGGCAGGTAACGGTGCTCATAAGGATGCTTGTCTGACGCTCCCTTTATAAGACCTTGTTTTCAGTTGCTTGAACTGTTGCCAGACTTACACCATTCTGGCTGAAATTTTCCATGCTGAGTGTCCACCTCAGGGTGACATCCCCTCCCCAGGCAACCTTACTTTGAGTGCTTGACTTTGCAACCTGAATGTCCAACTTAAAGTAGATTTTTTTAATGTAATTTGTATTTATAGTGTCCTCTTGTTATTGTAACATTTACTTTTAAAAATTATTTTAATTTCGAAAGAGATTATTCTGGACTGAGAGGGCAATTAGGATTAGTATCACCAACGGTAGCAACTAGGTCTGGTCGAAAATTGTCTGTTAACCTAATTTTACAAAGTTTTTTCTTCTAAAACAATTTTTTTTGTGGAAAGTATCATTTTTCTTAGAATTTGTTTTCTTCTTTATCAGCAAGCGAAAACCCTCAAAACTCCCTGCCCTCCCTTTTTTGACCAAAAATTATCAAGTTTGGTATTCTAGACAGTCCACATTTTCTGTGGGAATTGCCTCTCCCCAAGGTCCCCTCCCAGTGCTAGTAGACTAAAGACACTATAAAAACCTGCTTGGAGTCATGACAAAATATTGTACACATTCCCTTCACCACGCCCCATAAACTGAACTGCTTTCATTGTTTATGTTCATTGAACCAAGTTGCATAGAAAACAAAATCTCACAAGCTACACCCCTAAATTCCAACACTTTTTATTTGTTGACACCAACAAACATACCATTTATCATAATTTTTAATGGTGGTATCCAAGGACTGCAGCAGGCAAGAAATCTGAATTTCTCTCACCTGTAGTAGATATCATCATTCTAAGTAGGCACTGAGGCACACTGGCTGAGTGTTATGTTGAAGGTTGCACTGTTGCAGAGCATGCTGTTACACTTTGCCAGTCTAACAGTTTGCATGTACAGGGAACTCAGTCCTGCAACATGATCAGTACTTTTACCCTAATTCAGCAAAACACTTAAACCATAAGCTTAACTTTAAGCACATGCTGGAGTCCCATTAACTTCAATATGATTTCAACTGCTTCAAGTTAAACATATGCCTAAATTCTTCACGAGGTTAAGGCCAGAGTGCTCAACACATTGCAGCGTTGAGCCCTACATTCCCTAAAAAATGAAGCACAGCACGCTGCTGCCATTTAAATGGTTATAGGCCAGGAGTCGGCAACCTTTCAAAGTGGTGTGCCGACTCTTCGTTTATTCACTCTAATTTAAGGTTTTGCGTGCCAGTAATACATTTTAACGTTTTTAGAAGGTCTCTTTTTATGTCTATAATATATAACTAAGCTATTGTTTTATGTAAAGTAAACAAGGTTTTTAAAATGTTTAAAAAGCTTCATTTAAAATTAAACTGGTGGCCAGGATCCAGGCAGTATGAGTGCCACTGAAAATCAGCTTGCGTACCGCCTTTGGCACATACGCCATAGGTTGCCTACCCCTGTACTATAAAGATCACCAGGCTTTTCAGCTCTGTAGGAGTAGCACATTGGAGGCAGACTGCTACTGTTTCCCCTGCTGATAGATATGTTTTTTTAAAACTAACAGGAGCAAGACAATTCCCTGATCAGTGCAAAACTTGGAAGGGCTCAGGTGCTGAATGCTGTTGAAGGCAGGATAGTGGACTAGATGGACCACGATCTGATGCAGTTTGGCTATTCCTGTGATCCTACTTTGGGTTATTTTAGACGAAGAAATTTCAATAGAAAAGACATAAATGTCAAAAAATGGGTGGATTAATGTTAATGAGTCCGCAGATGACAATGAGATGAGAGCCATTAACGGTTATTGCTAGGAGATGGCTATGTACAGTGGTTGCCCTTAAATTTGCTCATTGTCTTGGATAGTAACTAAAAACCCTTGCATCAGTGTTTGTAGTACGCGGTGTATTCCCTATAGTAAGTATAGAAATATACATGGGGATGCTGCAGCCACTGAGAGAACTGAATCTCTTAGTATAAGGAAAACCAGACAAGCTTTTAAAGGTGACCTCTGCAGGGCTATATTTGCCCAAAGGAGCGCAGAAACTTCCTAGCAATAACTGAGCCCCACCCTCTGCCTCGTGAAAACTCCCTGGGAGGCAAGCAGTGGTAAGCTCCCTGTTGTTCTCTCAAGGTCTCTGCCAAGGGTGCGAAGCTTTAGACTCGGGGAAGCAAAGGAGGAGAAAAGGTGGCTCCATGGCAGTTCCAGTGGAGGCTACTGAGGAGATGTGCTGAACCAGTGCATCCAGACACCTTTGCCATACCCCTCACATAAATGGGCCCACTCCTTGGTTGTGCTGGTCCCGTTTTCTTTTCCCCTTCAATTTCATGTGTTGTGGTTGCTATCTAGTGTTGCAATACCCACCATTTCTGGATAACTTTCCACCTTCAGACGGGAAGGGTGTGCGGCCTGTGCTGTTTGCAGAAACCTGGGCTGTATGTGGCCAGTAGCCCATCTAGTCAATAACAGTGATAGTTCTTCAGTGGATCTTCTCCCTAAGTCTAATTGATTCTTTCCCTTGTAGGTGGCTTTGGTGACTCCATCTTCTGTAGCTCTACCAAAAGGGGGAAGATAGGCCAAGGGAGAGTCATTGCTACATATGTTCTGCTGTGTCTTCCCCCTCACTCAAATACAGATCCATACATACTTAGGCCATTGCATACTGGCTTCTTCCTTCTTATCTAAATAACACCAACAGAGAAGCTCAACAGAGAAGGTAAACAATGCTGTATCTAGAGACCTTTTTCACAGTGCCGTCACACACTGATAAGGAAAGGATTGCAACTGACCTTGCTCCTCCTACCCGCCCTATCTTCCTAAGTAGGTCTGTGTTTACTTTCCCCCTTCCAAAAATAAAGGCTAGATGCAAAGCTCATTGAAGTCAGTGGGAGTCTTTGTCTATGTCTTCACTACAGCTTAAGTTGACAGGGGTGTGAATTAGCCACACCTTGAGCGATATAATTGATGCCGATTTAAGCGCCAGTGTGGACAGTGCTATGTCGACAGGAGAACTTCTCCCTCCAACATAGCTCCTGCTGCTCGTAGGAGAGGCTGGAGTAATTAAGCCGATGGGACAGTTCTCTCCCTTGGTGCAGCTGCACGGCTGTAGGATCTCTTGAGCAGGGCTGGCTCCAGGCACCAGCTAAGGAAGCAGGTGCTTGGGGCAGCCAATACAAAGGGGCGGCACTCCGGCTCCTATTGGGACGGCCCGTCTGAGTCTTCGATGGGAATTCGGCAGCGAGTTCTTCAGTCCCTCTCTTCCTCTTTGAGCTACTTCCAAAGAGGAAGAGAGAGAGCAAAGGACCTGCCGCCGAAGAATGGAGTGGCGCGATTGCGCTGCTGCTGAAGTGCAGCCACTTGGCTTTTTTTTTTTTTTCTTGCGCTGTTTGGGGCAGCAGAAAACCTGAAGCCGGCCCTGCTCTTGAGTAGCCCTACCCTTACTGTTAATATTCATGGGCTTTGGATCAAGCCCTAAGATTATTGGAGACATTTGGTAGATGTTTTATGTATGTCAGGTCAGCCTGCATTTCAGGTTAGTGATGAACCCCAAATGTCACCTGGTTTGGAATTTCTGTTACAAAAGCTTTGCCCAGTATTAGTCCTTTAGGGACAATCACGCACGGCTATGCGAGTGGTTGAAACTTTCTGTTGCTCTTGTGTAGGTTACTTTAGTGCGGAGATAGCGCTCTTTCTAACATGCTGGTGGGCAACCAACGCAAATAAAGCCACCCAGCCAGGACAATGCCAACTATAGCACACAGGCTGCAGGAAAGGTTTGTGATACAATCAGGATGGTTATAGTACTTCACATTTCTGTCATGCCTTCCCTGAGAGGTTTTCAAATGATTATTATTTGTATTGTAGTAGCATCTAGAAGTGCTGGTCACGGACTGGACTCCATTGTGCTAGGAGCTGTACAAGCACACTCCCTGCCTCAAAGAACTGACACCTCTGCAAAATGCTTTACAAACACTATAGTCTAGACCAGGGGTTGGCAACCTTTCAGAAGTGGTGTGCCGAATCGTCATTTATTCACTGTAATTTAAGGTTTCATGTGCCAATAATACATTGTAACGTTTTTAGAACGTCTCTTTCTGTAAGTCTATAATATATAACTAAACTATTGTATGTAAAGTAAATAAGGTTTTTAAAATGTTTAAGAAGCTTCATTTAAAATTAAATTAAAATGGAAAGTGGCCACGACTCAGGCAGTGCCACTGAAAATCAGCTTGCGTGCTGCCATCAACACACGTGCCATAGGTTCTCTACCCCTGTTATAGGCTATACACCAAATGATGTTTACACTAGTGTTAGGAGTGACATTTCAGTCTCTGGAGAATCAAAAAGACATTAGCTTCAAATACTGTGGTGTTTATCTTCACAACCAAAATTTCTTTTTGAAGTGAAAGGAGAGAGAGAGAGTGGATTGTTGATCAATGTGATTTGCCACAGCAGTCTTGATTGATATGTGAGCATCACTTCACAACTCTACCTGCAGGGGAAGGGAAGAGCTGCACCTTTTCATGGTACTCATAGCAAAATCAGGAAGTCTCCTCCCTTAAAAAAAAAAACCAAAACAAAACTCAAGAAGCATGACTAACAACATTATATTAAAAAGAAGTAATTAACATTTATAGCTTACATAGTCACTCAAATTGTGGCATGGCTAGCATGTGTAGGAATGCCATGGAAGAATTCCAAAAGAACATTTCAAATAAAAGGATGTTCTTTCTACTTTCTTGTCATTCTAATGCAAATATATAGTTTCTTTATATTTAGCACTGACGCCAACAGAGGGCATGCAAAAACATTATCCACTAGCCTCTTCTGCCAGTCATGGTGCTGACACTTCGAAACATTCTTCTTTGAATGAATGAACAACCTAAAACAGGGGTAGGCAACCTATGGCATGTGTGCCGAAGGTGGCACGCGAGCTGATTTTCAGTGACACTCACACTGCCTGAGTCCTGGCCACCAGTCCGGGGGACTCTGCATTTTAATTTAATTTTAAATGAAGTGTCTTAAACATTTAAAAAACCTTATTTACTTTACATACAACAATAGTTTAGTTATATATTATAGACTTATAGAAAGAGACCTTCTAAAAAAGTTCAAATGTATTACTGGCACACAGAATCTTAAATTAGAGTGAATAAATGAAGACTCAGCACATCACTTCGGAAAGTTTGCCGACCCCTGACATAAAAGCAAAGCTGGTTGGTGGATTCAGGGCTGGTGAGTGGATACATGATTTAAAAATGCTACTAAAGCTAATGTTGAAAAAATTATATAATACACAGGTTAAGAGAAGAGTGTCTGTACATCTGGGTATAGTGCTTAGATTATTCACAAATACAAAGTTTGTTTTAAAAGTCATAAAATACATATAGTACATAATCGGCAGTAACCTAAATTTGCGTAAATCAGTTTAACAATACAGTTTAGATATTAACATCCAAGTATTTGGATGTTATACAAAGAGTTGCACATGAATCAATAAGTGAAAATTGTGTCTCAGTAATTGAGAATTTAGGGTAGATTGTCCATTTAGAAAATACGATCCATCAGGAAAGTATTTAAGTTACTTTCCCCACTACACTTCTCAGCGGCACTCCAGCTCATCCCTCCTGGTATTACCGATGTCCAGTGATGTTCTCTATGTAGATGTCACTCGACCACCTGATGGCATCCGACACCATGAGTTGCCACATCAGCTGAGCATAGCGTTGATCCTGAGTTCTAATGTTAATGAGACAAGATGGGTGAAGTGGTTTTTTGTATTAGACTTGTCTTCTGTTGGTGAGAAAGACAAGCTTTTGATCTATAAAGAGCTCTTCTTCAGGTCTGGAAAACGTACTCAGTGTCACAGCTAAATACAAGATAGAACAGATATTTTGTTTAGCATAAGTAGTTAACACATATTTCAAGGTTAAGTTGCCCATTAACATCCCTCTAGTCATAGGCAGGAAAGGAAGGGAGAGAAAAACAAGGCAGCTGGAGGGGGTGTTAGTGGGTTATAGGTTGTTGTAATGAGCCATAAATCTGGTGTGTCTGTTCAGTCTGTGATTTTTGGAGTCCAACAAAGTTATGAATTTAAGCTCTCAGGCTTGTCTTTTGAAGGTGTTATGCAGATTTCCTTTGAGAATGGAGCCTGAGAGGTCATATATAGAATGATAGTTTTGTAAAAAATGTTCCCCACAGGTGATACGGTGTTTTTGTCTTCTGTCATTTTCCTGTGTGAGTTCATTCAAGAGCCTAGCGATTGTCTGGTTTCCTAATGTTAATGCAATCTGAGTCTACAGATGTTAATGTAATTGCTTCATCATCTCAGCTGACTGCTCCCTGCTCTCTTTAACAGTTTGTCTTGTAGGACAAGCTCAATGCATCATGATACTGCAGTCCAAAGGTATATCATGATGTCAGAATATAATTGCACCATCATCAGATCTGCACAAATAATTTACCAGATTCTTTATTGGTCCTGCAACATAACACAATGTAATTTCGTCAAGTGGATCTTTTCCTCAAAACTGTTATCCCATGAAGAATGGAGCAGGTTTGCAAGCCTTGTTCTGTCGTATTCCCCTGGGTATGCATGCTGATGCAGCAAAGAAACAGATTTAGATAAAGCTACTCTTCCTCTTCTCTACCTCTTCTGCTGCCTATAATCATTTCATTAGTGCCACATATGAGGTGTTAGAACTCCTCTCAATGACAGAAGAGAAGGTGGGGTTTTCTCTCACAAGCATCTTATCTCCCTGCTTAGGAGTGGAATCAAGAGCTAGAACTTCTTTTCTGTGCCATTTGTTTTTATTTTTTTCCAAATAATTCCACATGATTTCCTCTTCTTGTATGCAAACCAGAATGAAAACTTCTCAGTGTAATTAGAATATAAGAAGACTGATATATATATATATCAGGTCGGGGGTGGGGTGGTGGGGATGGTCTAAACAGTGCATTTTGGCAATATGCAAAAGAAGTGCTTAGGGCATCAGGAGGTCAACATGAGGTGAATGAACAGAGATTCTAAGGGTGATCCATAGCAGTCCAGAATGTCTCCAATATCAGCAATAATTAGTCCTCATACCCTATTATTACACTCACTCTTACCTCTTAGTATTTTCTGTACCCTTCCAGTTGCCTCCTCCACTGTAGCATTGTCCTTGACTTCCTAACCAGTTGTGCAAAGAGGCCAATGTCTATAGATCTGCTCTGATCCTGCCAGCAGGTAGGGGATCTTGGGGGACAACTACTGCACTGGTGGGGTGCAAAATAAACTTTATTAAGAAAATGCAAATTCATCCGGAGTGTGAGGCCACACACCTGTTGGAGTAGTCCTAGCCGTGCCATTTCCCGGAGTCAGCCTCTTTTCGATAGAGCCGTAGCCAGTCCGCGTGTGGCCATGTTCTCGATCAGAGGACCCGTTGCCAGTTCTCGCCGGCGGAGGACGGATGCGGGACAGAGAGGTATATGATCGCCACCGAGATATGTAGAGTCAGGATCTCTTCTATCACGCCGTCACAGTATCTGCACAAGCTCCTTTTCATCTATTTGTTCGTCTACATATCTCCTTTCAATAGGATCGGCTTCATTGCCATTTTAGCGCGGGGAAGGGAATGCAGCGAGATACACATGGCTCTAACGCGGCAGTGGAGGAGCCGCTCTCCACACCCGCTCGTAGTAATTGAAGGTTTCCTATCAGCAGCAAAAGATACATCCGGTTGGTTGATTTATATTTTATACGCATGTGACAGAAAGCGATTTTAAAGATAGTAATTAGGATGGTGTAGCAATAGCAGGAAAATCCCAGGAACAGGAGTATGGATAGGACCCGCAGATGAAGAGGTTGTATGGCAGGATGTTCAGCTAGTGGCGGGGGCTACGGGCTGTGCAGCTTTATGCTTTGTTCTTTTTTGTTGTCATTGGGCTGTTCATACTGTCTATAGATCCAATCCGTACTTCCTGTCTCAACTCTGCTAGCACATCTTCCACTCATTCTGATGACTCTGCATTGCGTGTTAACTTCCATGATTTCTGAGAACATTTCATCTCGTGTTCTCTTCCTCTTCCCCTTATCTGAGCTAGCCTCGGATGGAGAAGGAGGCGGACAACCGTGCAGCTGCATGGGGAGGGAAAAGAGGGAGAGAAGTATGTAAAAAGATACATTTTACAGAACAATGCTTGTACTCTTTCACAGTGAAAATAACATATCCACCTTACGTAGCAGCACTGTGATTTACTACTACAAGGTTGCATTTCCATCGTTTAATATAGAGTGCCTGTGCTCTGGTGTTGCAGATCCACACAGACGCAGGTCCAGGCATCCAAATTAAGCTTCCATGAGGCCATGGTAAGCTTTTCGTTTGACTTCTCCAGCGTTCATTACTCAGTGATCTAGATGCTGTCCTGTTTCAGAGGTCATGAGAGCACAGCAAACCCCAACCCCCCTCCTTCCCCTCCCCCCCGCATGGCTGCTTATCATGTAAGATCAACGGTAAGATCGTGGCTGGTACCTGGGAAGATCCTGCCGCCACATGCTGGAAAACTCAGCGCTATCATTCCTCCCCTCCCCCCGCTTTGCTACGAGCAAGAAGGATTAAGCGCTGCCCAGTAGGAAAATCGCCATGTCTGCCCCCTAATTAAAGTCCTGAATTCAACCAGGTTACAATGAACGATATCTACTCATCCACTCTCTGAGAATACCACCGCAGGATGCAGAACGTATGTTTCTGGAATGCCAGCGTCACCTGGGCCATACGCGGCTGTTTTGTGAAGCTATGATTCCGAATTACTTCTACATCTCTGGCGTTGGAAAAGTGTATACAAGTGGGGACCAATAGGCTGCCCTTGCCAGAAATGTCTGCAAAAGCTTTTTGAGTACCTCCAAGAGCGATTCATAGATATTTACAAAGGTACACTCACCAGAGGTCGCTTCATGGCTTCACTGTCTGGCTTGTGGCTTGGGAGGGCTGGACGGATAATTCTGGGGTCACAAAAAGCTCCTGGCTGTTGGGGCTAACGGAGTTCTGTGTGCTCTCAGCAAGCTCTTCTCTCTTCCTCTTCCTCTCATCTTCTCCCTCCACAGAATCCTCAGTCCACGTTTGATATACACAACCCAACCTCTGAATCCACGGCCAGGGGTGGGGTACTGGTTGCGCAGCCCCTAAATATTGCATGAGCTCAGATAGAAAGTGGCATGTTTTCGGCCTGACCAGACCTTCCATTTGCTTCTCTGGTTCTCTGGTATGCCTGTCTGAGCTCCTTAACTTTTACTCTGCACTGCACTGAGTCCCTGCTGTGGCCTTTCCCGTCATAGACTTGAAATTCTTTCAAATATTATTTTTCATTCGTCTTTCGAATGGAGTTCTGTTAGCACTGAATCCTCCCCATATAGCGATCAGATCCAGTACCTCTTGTGGCGATCCAGGCTGGTGCTCCTTTTTTCTAATCTCAGGAGACTGCATTGTTACCTGTGCTGATGAGCTCTGCGTGGTCACCTTGCTGATCAGAGCTCCACGTCTGCCAAACAGGAAATTGAATTCAAAAGTTCGCAGGGCTTTTCCTGTTTACCTGCCAGGCCTCAGAGTTCTGATTGCTGTCCAGAGCGGTCAGTGTGCACTGTGGGATACCTCCCGGAGGCCAATAACGTCGATTTCCGTCCACACAACACTATTCTGAAGTTGCAATATTCGAGCAATATAATATCGATTTTAGCGCTACTCCTCTCGTCGGGGAGGAGTACAGAAATCGATTTAAAGAGCCCTTTATATCGATATAAAGGGCATTGTAGTGTGGACGGGTACAGCGTTAAATCGATTTAACGCTCTTTAAATCGATTTAAACGCGTAGTGTAGACCAGGCCTGAGACAAGCTACTTTGTCTCCTCTGCATCCTGCAACTCTTTTGGCTGTACACAAATTTACTATATATTATTATATTTATTATATAATATTTGATTATATGTTTATTTTAATCTATAATTATATATAGTTTAATTTACCTTAAAAGAAAAAACACAGTGGGCCAGATCCTGAGCTATTAAAAATCAGCATAGCTCTTATAAAGTCAATGGAGGTATGTAGTTCTACATCAGCTGAAGATCAGTCCCTTATTTCTTTTATCTGCTATTTTTGGCTACCTTATGCAACTGTCTCCATAATGCAAGAGTGCATGGCCCTTAATCACATCCTGGTATCCATTGTGCAGGACATTGTGGATGGGTTTGTAGCAGTGGGGTTTCTGAATTGCAGGGGAATGATACATGGCACACACATCCTTATTTTGGCACCAAACCACCTTGCTACAGGGTACATCAACAGAAAGGGCTACTTTTCTATGGTTATGCAAGTGCTGGACACTTCCCTGACATCAGTGTGGGCTGGTCAAGGAAGGTGCATGATGCTCGCATCTTTAAGAATAGCTGCTAGCAATGACTTTCTTTCCAGACTGTTGGATTACCATTAGTTATCTTGAAATGCCAAGTGTGATCCAGGGTGACCCAGCTTATCCCTGCTCCCATGGCTTATGAAGCCATACACCGGCTACCTCAACAGCACCAAGAAACATGTCAGCTACTCTTTCTGCAGGTGCAGGATGACAGTTGAATGTGCCTTTCGTTGTTTGAAGGGACGCTAGCATTGTTTACTCACAAGATTGGACCTCAGTGAGAAAAATATAGCAATGGTTATAGCTGCCTTCTGTGTCTGGTGTAATATCTGTGAAGCAAAGGGGAAAAAAATTCTGCCACAGTGGAAGGCAGAGGTGGAGCAGCTCTCTGCTGAATTTGAACTGCCAGATAGAAGGGCTATTGGAAGAGCTCGACATGGAGGTGTAGGGCTCTGGGAGGTTTTGAAAGACCACTTTAATAGTGAGCCAGAGTAGTGTGTGTTGTTGTAGTGTGCTGTACCTGGCCTTGCTCTTTTGCAGCCTGGTATGAATTGTGTGGTCATTGACAATGTTGTATCTCTAAATGTACAGCAATGTATTAATTGATTTTGTTTGTAACTGAGTTTACAAGTTGTGTGACACTGTTCAATAGTAGGTAATTAGTCACCTTCAGAAGTGATGAGCACCAGCCAGCATATACTATGAACTAGTAAAGATGAATTATGTTCCAAATAATAGAATTTTATTTTGTAACAAGATCACTGAAAAACAAACAAAAAATGGGCAATTTAAAAGCAAATACATTAAAAATTAATAAAACATAATAAATGAAGAGAACAGAACTTACAAAGGGGAAAGAACATTCATGTCCATTTCAGGTACACATACACCAACCATGGCTTTCACAAGTCAGAGTATCTGTAAGCGGGGGAATGATCCCACTGTTGTGAGGAATTTTCTTGGCTTATACACTACCCCAGTGGAATTGGCTAGCGGAAGGATCTGAGTCCTTACTCCCACTCCCTTTACCCAGAGCCCTGCCTAACCTAGAGGACTCCCCTTCCACTCTCCTGTGTGGCAGAGTCCTTGTACCCCAACAAGGCTGGGCCCAGGAGTCCTGGGGGCTTGATCTCCAATCCCGTTGTGGTCACATAGGACACGGGCTAGGGTGTCCCACTCTGGGGTACTCTCTCCACTCTGGTTGCTTCCTTGACCCACTGATCATTACATATAGTTCAAATCAAATAAACTTCATTAAATGGCAACTAATTAAAAAAAATAAAGAAAAAATGAGGACGGTAAAAGGAAGCAAGTAAACCCGTCTCCTTGTACTGGGACCGCTGCCTAGGGTCCCCCCCCGGCCCCGCTCTCCCCAGCTGCCTAGGGTCCCCCCCCGGCCCCGCTCTCCCCAGCTGCTCACAGTGCTTGGCTCCGGACTGCTCCAGCCCCAGCTCCACTTTGCCTCAACGCTGCTGCTGCTCTGCCTTCAGCACAGCTCCCTAGGCTGCTCCTCTGGCTCCAATTGCCATGGCTACCTCGCTGGCTCAGGCAGCTCCTCCTCACTCCCTCATTGGCCTGCCTGCCTTGTTAGTCAGGCTGACCTGGAGTGTTGGCCTCTCCCCATCAGCCCTGAGGACTGTCGGTCTAAGGGTCTTGCTTGCCCATTTGCCCTTCCCCTTTCTTTTGGTACCAGGGGATGGCCAACCAAAAGCCCCCACTACTTACATTTGTGAAGTTGTCATTGTCTTTAATGTCCCCATGAGTAGAGCGGTAAGGGTAGTGCAGCGACCTCTGATGCCACGTCAAGGGGATATAGGGAGGTCCTGATATTGATTTCTCAATTGGCTGCTGAGAGAGGTGAGCCTGGACTGTCAAACCTGCAGGTCCACTAGAATCTGCAGCATTTGTGTTTGCTGTCTGAGGAGGCCCATTATGGTGCATGGCCCGCTCCTTTTCTTGTCCCTTTCTCCTCTCCAGTCTTTCTTTCTCCAGGATGGCTGCAGTGTTCATACTCCACGCCCTGTGCTCAGAGTCCGATACAGCACTGGCTTACAGGATCTCACTGAACATGTCATAATGAGTCCTCTTCTTTTGCCTCTTTATCTAGCTCAGGCAGTCTGCAACTGTGGAGGGAGAGACTCTGAAGGCTGCAATGGCAGCACCTGCAGATAAAACACAAAGGGGTATCATTGTCGGTGTATTCACTATGGAAAGCGAAACTTAAGAGACTGAACTCACTTCTCTTGATCCTCTAAAGGTTTAAGCACCACATTCTCACTTCTGCTTGGGATTGCTTGTGCCTGGCACTGGTCACAGCACCAGTCTACTTGGGATTAGGGAAGTGAGGAGGGAATTGCTCAATTGCATGATTCTAATAATACAGGGCAATGGCACTGAACAGTGACTGCGTTTTCCACCGGCGATGGTGATTTTAGCCGATGTCTCACTCCTGGTGGTAACAAAGACAGGGACACCAGCAGAAGTTGTGCTTTCTCTAAGCTTCCTGGCCCTGTATGCTGCTAGCCTGGGTACTGCAATGTGCCTGCTGAAACTATTGCTGAGTGATGTAGGAAAGTGTGCTACCACGGAGGAAAAAATAAGGCAGCCCTCCCTAGAAACCTTCGGCAGAAGACTGCAGAGTACCTCCATGAAAGTTTCATTGAGATCTCTCTGGAGCAGGGATCAGCAACCTTTGGCACGTGGCTCACCAGGGTAAGCACCCTGGTGGGCCGGGCCAGTTTGTTTATCTGCTGCATCCACAGGTTCGGCTGCTCGCGGCTTTGACTGGCTGCTGTTTGCCGCTCCAGGCCAGTGGAGGCAGCGGGAAGCGGCAGCCAGCACATCCCTCAGCCCGCACCACTTCCCGCAGCCCCCATTGGCCTGGAATGGTGAACTGCTGAACCTGCCAACGTGGCAGGTAAACAAACCCGCCCGGCCCACCAGGATGCTTACCCTGGTGAGCCGCGTGCCAAAGATTGCAGATCCCTGCTCTGGAGGATTCATGGAACTGCTTCACATCTCCTCCTTCCTCCAACCTCACTCCACACAGGAATGAAAAGCAGATAGCATTTCTACCTCCTTGGTTGTACCACTACCTCTTCTAGCATGAGTAAATTAATGAAAAGTCAAAAGATGTCCTGATAATCTAGGGGTGCCATCCCTTAATTTAAAATTAAACTACACACTCACCACAAGTTCCTTCCCCTGCATCAGGCTCTTGTATCCCCAACTGATGGGACTGACTGAATTGAGGTTGAGTCAAAAATAGGTTCTGTTTCACTGCACAACTGGATCTCCTGGTTGCCTGTCCCATATACTCCTCCTCCTCTTCCTTCTCCACCATCTCCTCCTCCTCACTATTTATGGCAGTGGCCTGTGACTCGGCTCCTCAGAGATATTCTTGATGTTGTTGGGGTTTCTGCCAAGGATGGCTTGCAGCTCTTTGTAAATGCAGCAGGTCTGCCGCTCAGGACTGGATTGATTGTTGGCCTCCCTAGCCTTCTGATACACCTACCACAACTTCTTGGCTTTCACACAGCACTGCTGCTGGTTCCTGTCTTACCTCTTCTCCTGCATCCCCTGAGCAAACTGCTCATACATGTCAACATTTCAAAGGCTGTTCAGGTCTGTGCCTCCCTTCCCCACAGGCCCAGGAGATCCAGTATCTCCTGTCTACTCCAGGCAGGAGCATGTTTCCAGTGCACATCTGGCATGGTCAGCTGGGCAATTGCACTCAACAATGAAGAGCAGCAGCTAGGAGCAGGGCCAGTGCAAGGAAGTTTCGCACCCTAGGTGAAACTTCCACCTTGTGCCCCCCTGGCCCTGCGGCAGCTCCCTGCCATCCCCCCTCCGCCCTGAGGCACCCCCTCAGCGGCAGCTCCCCCCCTGCCCTGAGGTGCCCCCCCCCGCGGCAGCTCCTCCCCCCAGGGAGCCGTGCAGCACCTTCCCACCCCAGCTCACCTCTGCTCCGCGTCCTCCCCGAGCACGCCACCCCCGCTCTAATTCTCTCGCCTCCCAGGCTTGCGGTGCCAAACAGCTGATTGGCTCTGCAAGCCTGGGAGGCAGGAGAAGTGGAGCAGCGACCGTGCGCTCAGGGAGGAACCACTGTAAAAAAAAATTGGGGGCACTGCTTTTTGGCACCCCTAAATCTTGGCGCCCTAGGCAACCACCTAGTTCACCTTAATGGTAGCGTCGGTCTGGCTAGGAGTGTTCACCAAGCTGGGCAATTAGGAAAAGGAATTTCAAAATTTGTCAGGGCTTTAAACGGATGGGGAAGTGGTGACGAGAGTGGTCAGTTTGAGACATTGTGGGATAGCTGCTGAAGAACAGTTAGGGTCAACATAAATAAATGCATTGTCTAGACTCACACTGGATTTATTTATTTATGTTGTACTCACAACCTAAGTACTTTGACCGTGGCTCTATGACACTTGGGGAGTTAGTGTAATTAAGTTAATGTAACAGTACTTATGTCGGCGGGAGCCAAATTTAAGTATAGACACATGCACAATGAAGTTGATGTCAGCTGCCTTGTGTCGAACTAACTGAGTATTGTAGACCAGGCCTCAGACTGTTCAACTGGAGGAAGGTGCAAAATGTAGGTCCCTTTATATCAGAATCACTGCTCAGTCACACATCTCAAAGTAATCCACAGGTCCTTATATTACAAACACACTTTTATCAAGTAGGTCCAACTACTGCCTCCACCATTTAGTGTAGGTACACCTAACACATCTGGACACCTAACACATCAGTGACTGCATCTGGAATGTATCCAAATAATTCCCATTGGCTACTGTTAGCTCCAAGGGAACATAGGGAAGGAGGTGTGGGCAACACTTTTTTTTTCTTTTTTGTCCTTTAATAGTGTTTGTTAGAATCTGGTGGATGCGACTGAATAGGTTGTAAAAAGAGGTGAAAAACTTGTGTGTTTCACCAACTGCGGGGTTAGCAGAATAAAGATGTGTGTGTTAACAAAGCAGATTGGAGGATTGCTGAAAGAAGGCATCATTAAGGTTGCATGGGCAACCTTAACTGTGCATTTTCTGTCTTTCAGAATTTTGAGTTTTGCTCAGCTCAGGATTCTGCAAAGGGGCAAAACACCACTAAGCAACCTTAATTCTCTGTCAGTATAGTTTTTTTTGCCATTGAATTGAATGATATGGAAAGAGTAAATACAAAAGAACTACTAACAGTGTTAAAGGCATTGAAACAAACAGCCATGGAAAATTACAGCTTTAAATAACAGGTCTTGATGAAACAATATTAAAATGGTGTGAATACCAAAGGGAGCATAATGGGAACCTAAGAAATTCTATCCAAAATGTATACTACTTATTGAACTGGTAAACCTGCCAGAAGGATTTAATGCGGAGATTTAAAGTGTGCATTGCTCATCAGTACCTAAATCTTTGATTGAACCTAGATAGACCTGAGACCTTTTATAGTTAAAGGACAAAGAATTATGATAAAAGAACAATAATTACAAAAGAAAAGGGAATTATGGATCCTATCCTGGAAAAAGGAACTCTGGTGGCTTCAGGTTCCCTGAAGTGCCACAGACCTCCCAGGGTACGCAATATGTCAGTGACAGGAGGTACTTCAACCTTGATATTTGATGCGCAACACTTGTTTAAGCATTGTGCACCGAATAGCACCTTCCCAGTTAGGGGGTCAGAGACTCACCCTTCTGCAATAGTGCTCATGAGAATGTTATTAAAGCAGTGGTTCCCACACTGTGGGGTGTGCCCTCGCACCCCCCAGGGGAGCATGGAGGACTGTTTGGGAGGTGCGTGGCAGGGCCTAAGCCAGTCCCCGGGGGGAGGGGGCAGAGAGGGAGTGCCCCCCAGCCCAGCTCTGGCCCCAGCCACAGCTCCGTTCTGTCCCCAGCCAAGCTCTGTCCCCAGCCACAACGTTGTTCCTCCCCCAGACCAGCTCCGGTCCCAGCCACTGTTCCACTCTGCCCTCTGCCCAGCTCTGGCTCCAGCCACAGCTCCACTCCAACACCTGCTCTGCCCTCATTCCCTCTCTGCCCCCAGCCTGCTCCGCCTCTAGCCCCAGCACTTCTCCCATACCCAGTTCCGCCCCCAGCTCTGCCTTCAGCTCAAGCTACTCTGAGCCAACTGTGTAGTAATGGAGAGAGGGCGCAGACAGATTGCATTACTTATAAGGAAGGGCATGCCAGGAAA
The DNA here is from genome assembly GCF_003597395.2 of Chelonoidis abingdonii. Classification (NCBI taxonomy): domain Eukaryota; kingdom Metazoa; phylum Chordata; order Testudines; family Testudinidae; genus Chelonoidis; species Chelonoidis abingdonii. The sequence goes on along the minus strand of NC_133769.1, from coordinate 251,399,306 downwards.
AGTTTGGGCACCACTACATTAAAGTAACACACATCTATTGAAATAGTAGCATGCACATTGTATCCCTGAGTGTCCTAACACACTGTGGGTTCTTCTTTGGCTAACTAACATTGTCAGCAATGGAAGATTTATAAGAAGGTTATGGTGCTTGATATCATCTTCCTGGCTGACAACTATAAGTCAAGATATATACATATAAATGATATTGCAAATAAGGGAACATATGATACATGAAAATGACCTTATTCTGACTAGTAGATGGGAAACAGACTAACAATTTGAGGGGAATATAACACGTTCTTTGACAAATTCTGTGTCATCCAGATTTAGAGAGAGAAAAACATTACCACCACCATCACCAGCAATTGAACCCCTACTGAAGACAATAAGCCTGCATGGAGCTGCATTGACTTCAGTAGTGGACTAGCCACACAGATCTGATTGCAGTTTTGGGCTGTGAAATGTGTGAGGCAATGATGCTGTACCTAAATAAATCCAAAGCCTAAAAAAGTCTTGGAATTGGTGTTTTTCCAGCAGAATTCTGAAAAGAATATAGAAATACATGTTTCCAATTTGTTAGGTACTAATCTAATAAAGCAATGGAAAATTTAAGGAGAGCTATTAATTACAATAGTACTTAAAATAGTGAAAATAACAGAAGACTGCACAAACTGTTTCCCAATCTCACTAAATGTGGATTGTAAAATATTAGCAAAGTTAATGACCTAACACATTAGAATTTATTGTGCTGGATTGGCTAACCATAACCAAGGGGGATTCATTAGAAATAGATTACAATGTACAGTAATAATAATAGACAATTATTTAATGTAATAAATCAATGTAAAGAGAGGGAAGATCCAGTGTCTGTCTTTTTCTTTAGAGGCAGAATAACTCATTTGATCATGTAAACTTGAGTTATTTAGTTTTTACTCTCAGATTTTACAGATAGATCAAACTGCATGATATTACAGCAGAAAAGCCTGCATAACCACAGATCAACTCCTATATGAAATAGTGGATTAAATATTTTTTTAAAGAGTATATGAATGGTACATTAATATTTCTGTCTCATCTAGAACATACTATACCTACATTACTCTATTTGATTTATGATTTTAGTTTCTTATCTGATACATTTAAGACTGATGAGAAAAAATACTTTTTCTACACAATCATAATTAACCTGTGGAACTTATTGCCACATATCACTGAGGCTATGGGTTTAGTAGGATTCAAAATAGGATGAAGACATTTATATGGATTATGAGAATATCCACAGTTACAGTTAATCCAGAGCACAAACCAGCATCTAACTGATGTTATGAGGAAGAAACTTCCCCTATGCACAAACTAATTCATGAGAGTCAACTACTGGGTTATTTCTATTCTGTTCTGCTTACATCCCTTACTGTACATCCCTCACTCCTGTAGTCTTCAAACATCTGAGTTTAGTGTACCTCCTTATGAACTATCTGGTACTTGCTATTGCCAGGAACAGGATACTTGACTAGATAGATCATTGGTCTGATCCAGTAAGGTAATTCCTATGTGTCTATAAAATAACTAGGAAGAGCCAAGACTGATATTATCAAGATGACTGCTTTAAAAATCATTTGATAAATGAAAATCTAAATGGCCTTCTTTTATATTGTCCCTGTATGCCAAGAATAACTTTCCCAGTTACATATGCCAAGCTCCCTCTGCCTACACCTCCAAGAACAAACTATTTTATGAAGTGTTCGAACTCTAAAGCCACATCCAATTCTTTGTACGTCTTGTTTATTCAGTTTACCTTCCTGCCTTCAGAGTATATACCATAGCATTCAGCACAGGGACTGGCCATCTGTTTGGCCTGATGTACCACTTTGTTCCATCTAATATATTTATAGCACTTTGCTCATTATTATTATTTTATTATTATGATCAATAACAATATGTATTGGTGAATGTAAAATATCTAGGTCAAATTAGCTGTAAAGTAAAGGTTATAGTTCAGTTAAATTTAGATCAGCTGGAATACAAAATGTCATTGTCTTGGGGCAAAGTGAACTCAGAACGTTTGCAAAGGGAGTGAAAAAAATCCCTGACTTTTCATTAAAATACTGTCAAAGTCACTTGTCTGTCATAAAAATCAGTCAGGATTTCTGCTTCTCTGTTACACACTGTTTGTTTGTTTTTGTAATCTAATTCTTCTGACCCACCCCTCAGCCCATTTGTCTGGTTCATCCAGTTTGCACTTCTGCCTCACCTATAGTTTGAACATTCTCTGGGCCAGAGGCCACCATCTTTGTTAGTTTTCTGGTCAGTACCAAGAACTATGGATTCCTGATCTTTTATTAACTTTCCAAGTATTACTGTAATATAAATAATAAGAAAACCAATGCCTCCAATAGAGTTCATTCTGACATGTTTATCTCCCTCCTCTATTTTTATTGAACCTTTTACAAGACTCTAATCTGATTCCATATCAAAAGTTCAATTATTTTTATGTTTAAAAGGTACAATGCTTCATGTCCTTGAGGCAGTTTAGAGATTTATCCCAGACAGACATTTAGTAACTTTCTTCAGAATGACTGACCTTATATAGACTGTGAAACAGAATATATAATTTGTAATTGTAGAATTAAAAAAAAAGTCCTGCCTTAAAATAATCTGTTGATGCTATTGAGTGAGTTTTAAATCTGAATCTAAATGTCGTGTCTGTAGCCAAGTGCAAGTAAAAGCTGAGGAAAGCTACTAAATCATTCTCTGATCTGCACTGAACTCTATTAGAAATAGAGCATGGTTTTTATAATGTATACCTCTTGGCTCTCATTAAAGCCTCATAGAAATGATACACTGTACTTGAAAACCATAGATTGGAATATAAATACATTTGAGTCTGTGTTTTGGGGTTTGTGCCCTGGCTCCCTGTGGTAAATTTAGCTTGTTAATGGCTGATGATTTAAAGAAATACAAAAAGCCCTTAGGCTAGTCTTGTATTGCACCAAATCTGCATAGCAGCTACAAGTATTAATCAAAGCTTTTAAACTAATGTAATGGATTGTCCTTGATCATCTGTAACTGAGCGTAAACCACAACAGGTTGGTCTAGCAGAGACTGGATAACCAATCTTACCTGCTGCAGATGCCTTGCTATCTTTTCTAAAAGAAATGTTTGTCATACATTGCAAAATTGCATTGTACAGTCAAGAATAGGATCATGAGCAGAGAGTAATGTAGTAACTTGGGGGTAGACATTCAAACCGTGATCCTGCAAAGACTCACACACATGCTAGCTTTATGTACTGCAAGTGGTTCTGATGGGCTACTTATAGTGTAGTCCCATGGACTTCAGTGGGCTACAAGGCACTGCCACTAGGAGGTGTCCCCTTTCACAGTCTTCTGCAGGAATTGGGGAATTTCCTCTCTGTTCCACTTTGAGAGCAAGAAAGTGAGGTGCTCTTTATCCCTGCCGGGACCAGAGGAGGATATTCCCAGCTGCTGTGGGGACTGAGATGTTCTTCTTTTCCCTTTCCCTTCACTGAGACCAAGGGCAGGGAGATCTACCAGGGTGTCTCTGTCTTCCACCTACTGCATTGAGGCCTTTGGCGGGAATAGAGGAAATCTTTTCTCCTCTCTCTGCTGGTACCAGGGGAAGTAAGAACACTGGGGGGAGCTGCTCCCTGTTACCCCAAAGAGAGGCAAAGGAGAGAGGTGTATTGTGAGGAGGGCCTGCCTTTCCTATCCACATGTGTGATTAGGAGGGGGTGAACTGAGTCTGTGGAGGTGGCTCATAAGCTGCCTGCTGCCAGGCTAGACAGTAGAAGAAGCGCTGATCAGATCTGAAGGTTGAGTTGCCAGATTTTTCAGATATCAACTGGAAGTATTCAAGGGACCAGTAGTTGGGCTAGGAAATAATTCAGTTTTCCCCTAGTTCAGTGGTTCCCAAACTTTAACAACGTGTGAACCCCTTTCACTAAAATGTCAAGTCTCATGAACCCCCTCCTAAAAATGAATATTTCCAGGGATTTTCTCCTTTACCTGAGTGTGAAATATAACATTTGTTTTTGACAATATTATTTCACAGTATTTATTATTAATTATTATTTATCATTACAATTTTTTTATTACATTATGCAAATAGAAACACTCTTCCAAGATCTCACTTTCGTAGCTTATATCACTTTGAATAAGCCTGTTATAAGACAAGACTCCTATGTTTCATCAAGGAGTATCAGCTGTGAAACAGCATGAAGGTATTTAAGAAGCCAACTCAAAGAGTTCCTCATACACAAGCATTCACATCTTGAGCAGTCCAGGCAAACAATACATGTTACAAGAAAGCTTAAACTTGTTCTTCATAATCATTTTAAAAACAATACTAGCTGCCTATTTAATTTTAAAAACAGCAAAAAAATATCCACCTCCTTTTCCCATTTCTTATAAGGAATCTTGAAGTTTATATCTCCTCAGTGTGATAGATGTGCTTGCTTTGATCTGCTTAGCTCTTGGAAGTCCAGGGGCTCTGTGCTGCCCATGGGGTCCCTAGGGACAGCTCCGTCCGCCATTAGGAAATTTTTTCCAGAAACCCCCCTGTAACATTTCGCAAACCCCAAGGGGTTCACGAACCCCATTTTGGGAACCACTGCCCTAGTTTGTTCAAACAGTAGGTCTGAATCCACAGTCTGTTACATTAGTTTTGTGTTGCTGTAACACTGTTGAAATCACAACAACCAAAAGGACAATGCTTATGGTTTAGGCACAATATTACCTTAGTTTCCCTTAAGGGAGTTTTGGGTGCTACTTTGTATATCAAAGGCTCCCTCAAGGTTATTGGCTCTGCTCCATGATAAAGCCACAGCAACACGGAGTGCCTCATTCTATTGTGTTACATCAGTATAAAGCAGGAGTAACTCCACTGAAGTCAATTAAATTACACCGGTGCCAGTGAGTGCTAAATCAGGACCAGAGCACTCTTCAGGGTGGTAATTACTCAAATACTTACCTAGACAGTCCTGTTTAGGAAAAGTGTATTTTATTTACTTAAAAAATCCATTAAGCATGTAAAATCAACCTGTCAGCTCCTCTGACCTTTCTCAATCTTGCAAGGCTAAGGAGTGACTAAATGGTTGCTTTTCCATCCTAATGGGTTTGTGTAAATAATTGAAATGTGCTTTTTATGAAACCCAGATATCAAAGACAGTCATCTAAGTTATGAGAGTGTAGGCTTCTTTTCCCCCATTATTAAGTTTGGAACTTAATTTTTAAAAATAACTGTTTTCATTTACATCAGGTTTCTGGGACTAAACTGTGTGCAGAGTAGTACTATGCATTTAAATCATTGAAATGTTTTTCTTTTTAATTTCGGTATTGCATGCTTTCAGCTGTGTGCAGACATTTATTTCAGGATTTACAATCTGCAATGTAATTTGTTTGCAGCTAAGGCTGCACTTACTCAAAGTGAGAGCTAAGGAACAGCTAGGGATGCAGCTTGCTGTAAGACGGTACAGTGCAGTATGTTGAATGGTCTTTGTTCAGGGCTGCCTTGTTTTTTAAGGAGCTATGTAAGATCCAGTGTTACAACAGATAGCAATCAGAAAGAATATATGGGGAATATGGTGAAAATTAAGCTTGAAAAGGTTGCCTTTTTAGCATTTAATGAGAGAGTTATATCCTTTCATCACCTTGTTGCTGGGTTCTCTTCCACAGTTCAATTGATTTGGTTATGTCATTTTAATTAGCAATGTGCTGCTTTTCATGCACCACTGTGTTGACATATCGCCTGCCCATGACCTCTGTTGTCTTAAAATAAACAGGACAATAAAAAGACCTCAACATTTTAAATTGTCTTAAATATTTTTTTTTTAAAAAAGGATAATAAATACTAAATAATATTAATGCTTTAAAAAGTTATAAAAAGTAAGAGAAAATAAATAAATAAACCCCCAGGGACTTAGTTCGTATCCCGAATTAGTGGCCTGCAAATTTTCATTTGTATAGAAAAAAATAAAGATATTTTTGAGTTATAAGAGGATAAGACGTAGCTCAAAATTGGCATACTAGCAGGTGTATAACTCCATATTGTTCTGTTCTTTACCAGATTTGATTGAAGTGGTGTGGAGTAGGGTAAACCCAGTCTCATAGAATGTGGAGTACAATACACAGCACATTGAATGTGAACAGATGGTTTTGTGTAATTGTAAAATTACATATAACTGATTCATTTCACAGACAAACTGTAATCAGATTTTGGAATAAACATAATTGTAAATATTAATACAATAAATTTCAGGATAGCCATTCTTTCTGAATTTTTTTTTCATAATATGGAGATATCTTTCCCCAGTATAAATTGGCATAGGTCTGTCAAGATCAGTGGAGTTTATGTCAGCTGAGGATCCAGCCTATTATGGATAGGCGAATTTCCCCCCTAACCCATGCTTGCTGTTTAAAATTTCTGAAAAAATAGAAAACTTTCTCATATTTTTGCCATAATTACAAATAGTGTTGGGGAAAATATTACTCTGTGTGTACTTCAGCATGGAGTGTTTGAACAGGGATACCATTTGTGAGAATTATATTTGAACACTTTGAATATTGTTCTGTTTACTCGGCTGTAGTTATTTTAGCTGATTTTACTTATTTTCTCTCCTGCAAGAATTTACTACATCCAGACAAACCCTTTCCTTCTTTTTTTATGATTGGATTTCCTATATCAATTGATTTAGGTATAAGTTCTTTTGGTTATATCTGAGAAGTTTTTATTTTTTATATGGAAACATTGGAACATAATAATTGCAGTTCTGAATCAGATCAGCGGTCCATCTATTTTACTATCCTACCTCTGACAGTAACTAGTACCTAATTTTTAAAGAAGCTCTTAGAAACCCTGTAGTGCAGGGGTGGCCAGCTTGAGCCTGAGAAGGAGTCAGAATTTACCAGTGTACATTGCCAAAGAGCCACAGTAATACATCAGTAGCTACCCAACAGCTCGCCCCTCCCCCCATCCCCTCCACTCCCAGCACCTCCCACCCACCGACAGCCCTGCCGTTCAGCATCTCCCCTTCCTCCCCACAACTCCCGATAAGCTGTTTTATGGCGTGTGGGAGGTTCTGGGGGGGAGGGAGAGGAACAAGGGCTCGGCAGGTTCAGGGGAGGGGGTGGGAAGAGATGGAGTGGGGGCAGGGCCTGTGGCAGAGCCAGGGGTTGAGCAGTGAGCACCCCCTGCACATTGGAAAGTTGGCGCCTGTAGCTCCAACCCCAGAGTCAGTGCTTAGACAAGGAGCTGCGTATTAACTTCTGAAGAGCAGCATGTGGATCCAGAGCCACAGGTTGGCCACCCCTGCTGTAGTGGATGTCTCTTACAACTTTCATCATTTGTGTCTGAGCCCCTTCTATTTCTTTTGCATATGGGGTGCTCAGAACTGAACATACTAATACAATGGGCCTTGTAAGGACATAATATTGATTGAAATCTACATTGTTCAACTGGCAATTGCCAGGCCACATTTAGCCTGCTGGGCAATAGTGAGTTATGAAGGATTGTATGGTTTGTAGAGCTGGTTGGGATTTTTCTGGCAAACAAGGTTTCATTGGGAATGCCAGTTTGTTGAAACTGAAATGTTTTGTGGAAGTTTATCACGTTTGACAAACCACAGTCAGGGTTCGAACAGAAACTGTTTTCCTGCCAGTTCATCTGGTGCGCTGCTAGTGGTCTGAGCTCTATGGCTCTAGGGAGGTCTACCTCAAATTACTGCAGGGCCAGATACCCCAGGGCATCCAGGATCTGCAGCTTTGAGGCAACCCTACCATCCAAATGGAAATGAAAAAGTTTTCAGAAAGTTGGAATTTCCTGTGGTATGGATATTGAGTTTCAGACAGCATTGTGGCATTGGGAGAACTAGCTGAAGCCCTTAACTGTGCATTTCCAGACACACTGACATTTGGGATTTTTAAAAAGGTCCTGAATTTTTGTAAGGAAAGTGCTATATTTTTGTTTTGAGGTGTTAGTTTGGCTTTAGTGAAGCACATTTCCAACCATAACTAAGATTTTGCTTATTTGCTTATTCTTTGTGTATGCGCCTGTGCTGGAACCCCTCTGCCTGTCACACCCCAAACTTCTGATTGGATGGACAAGCAGCACTCTCATTGGGTAGCTGGCATATATAAAGGCCAGAACAGAAAGAGAAAGCTGCCTGACAACAGATCAGTGTCTGGTGTTTGCTCCCTAGACCATGTTGCCTTACCTACCCCTGACTTGTTTGACCTCACCTCCCCTACTCACTGATCCAGCCCCTTATATTGAGTCTTCTGGACTAAATTGCCCTGGACTGCCTCTGATATCAATTGTCCTGCCTGCTATCTGACCACCCATGCACACTTAACTACCGCTCTGAACTGCCCCCTAGCCTGATTTGGCCACCAGGCATTACAAGGAACAGGTTAACTGAGAATCTAGCCCATTGTTATTTAGTGCCATTACATTATCATTTGGAACAGGAATAAAGTGCTCCCTAGTTTACCAAAACTCATGATGGAATTTCTCAAGAACAAACAAAACCGCTAAATGGAAACTAATTTAGTTAAATAAGCTTAGAGCATGAAACCACATTTTCTGTTCTTGCTTGTGCCATCCTAATTTAACTTCCTGGTGTTGAGTGCTGTACACATTTTGATTAAGATGGAGTATCTGGTATAATCAGTTTCACTTTGGAACGCATATTCGGAATACACTAATAAAATGGTGAGGTGCTTTAATAATTGGCTATTCTAAAATCATGGAGAGTGTGCTGGGCTATGGTAACATCTCACTGTCTGTAAAACTACCAAATTCAGTGGCACAAACTTTAATGAAAGGAAAGGCAATTACATTTTAAGGTCAAACAATTCAGTGAAAACAAACTTTGAAGGTAAACATAGAAGTTACTGCAGGTGAAGTTCTTTTTAATATGCAGCACATACAACCTAGAATCATTTCGTACTCACAAACCTAAAGCTCAGTTTAGTACAGTGTTTCTCAAACCAGGGTTGCCACTTGTGTAGGGAAAGCCCCTGGCGGGCCAGAGCTGTTTGTTTACCTGCCCCGTCCACAGGTCCGGCCGATCGCGGCTCCCACTGGCTGCAGTTTGCCGCTGTAGGCCAATGAGGGCTGTTGGAAGTGGCGGCCAGTAAGTCCCTCGGCCTGCGCCACTTCCAGCAGCTCCCATTGCCCCGGAGCAGTGAACCGCAGCGGTGGGAGCTGGGATCGGCCACGGCTGTGGATGGGGCAGGTAAACAAACTGGCCCGGTGCACCAGGGGCTTTCCCTACACAAGTGGCGACCCCAGTTTGAGAAACACTGCTCTAGCCACACCCCCTAAATGACCTCTATGTCAGTGACTAGGACCAGGGCCCGTGCAGAATCCGTACTTACATTACTGTTACACCAACCAGACAGGGGGGTAATCTCGGGGGGGGGGGAGGGACTGTTTCTGCCCACTTTAAGGCTCCTCTATAATGCCAGAAAGGTGTAAAGAGGCCTTAGTATAATAGAGAATAAGGCTTAATGAGTACAAAAGACAAGAAGCATGTCAAAATCCCCAAATTTCTGGTGGGTTCAGATTTGAATACCCATCTTTGAAATTACCTTTACATATTTGGTTTGAGGTCAGATGTATGAATATGCCTATTTTCTGGATTTAATTTTGGGAAGTACTTGATACTGGAAATCTCACAGAAAAAAACAATTTTTGTGTGATTTCAACTAGCCAATGTAATGGAAATCTTGCAAGACCATCTAATCTCACTAGATTTCTATGACTTTGTAGAGAAATATTTTGATGCTGTCAAGCCCAAACCTTACCATTGTTATCACCTCCTAACATGCAGCGTGAACCGTAGAATAAACTTGGTACAGATATGAATAATGCCACCTCGGATCTACAATTTGGTGGTATTATCCTAAATAGTATTCCCTTAAACAAGTGAATGGATATTGAATTAATTAAATTGATGATATCATGCCTCCCAATTTTGTGTGGGTAGCAAATAATTTATCTCTGTTTACCATATGTAAATCAGTAAAGTAGCACAGCATACCCTTTGCTTTTTGTGAACTTTCTATTCAATTTTAAAGTGTAGTAAGCAAATGGAAAGTGTAAAGCTTTCATGGTTATCTTTTTTTACAGGATGTATGACAATCCAACAAAGAATAATAAAATAAAAGATAGGTACATGACAGAATAAAAGTTCATTGTAGCGCATACAGTATTTATGTATATTTGTTTTTATTTGAAATAGTTATAAGATAGGTAAAATGGATTCTCTTTGATCAAAAGGAATATGTCATAGTAGTAACAATATCTTAAATTTATAAACAGCCTTTCATCATCAGGATATCAAAGTGGACAGGGGAAGAGGAAACAATGGCATACTTTTGTATGTTTCTGTACAACATTGTTTATTTACATTGAAAGTTTCCTGGTACCATGGACTGTGTCTCATCTATGTTCAGTATAAGGACATTCTCAGCAATCAACAAATAATAAGAATATTGTTTTGAAATTGATCCCTCCTATTCACTTAGATAAACTGAACTGAAGTCAAGGGAAAATCTTATGTTTCCTCAAACAAATTGTATCCTATTCATCTGTCTTTATCTTCCTGATACTGATACAGCACAGTAAGGGTTCCTGCTCCTTTATTGGTTAGACTGTGTGATGCATAACAGAGTTTTTGTCATGCTTTCAGCAGAGCTATTTATACACTGTGACTCATTTAAGGACTTTGTCTGGAAGTGTTCTTCTACTGTCTATAAAATGTTGTCAGATCATTCCTCCCTCCCCCCCACCAAAATTAAAGTTTAAATAAAATAACACAAAGCAGTATTGTACCTTTTAATGTTAATCAAACATGGTAGTCTGAACATCTTATTTAAATTCAATATGTGGCTGTGAGGAAAGAAAGATTCATCATATGCTAAAAAAAATGGGGGGGGCAGAAAGGTAGGGTCAGAAGGCTTTGAGATGTCTGTTAGTCACAATGATCTTTCTCTCTCTAGAGGAAAATGTTAAGTGCTTGTAGAGGTCCACAATCCTGCCACCAGGGCCTTCCTCAACAATCTTGTTGTCTTCACAATGTTGAGGAAGAGGGAATAAGCAAGGCACCAGCAGACGGTTCTGAAGATCTCTGTTGAAAGCAGAGCCTGGTGATGTATTCTGCCTCATGTACATGCTATTCCAATTAAACATTCCAGTGGAATCCTGTAGCATCTTTTGAAGCACACAAAGGATTTCTGACTGATGTGCAGCTAGGGTGACCAGATAGCAAGTGTGAAAAATCAGGACAGAGAGTGGGGGGGCGGGTAATAGCCACATAGGCACCTATATAAGACAAAGACCCAAATACCGGGACTATCCCTATAAAATCGGAACATCTGTTCACCCTATGTGCAGCCCAAATAGCTCCTCATTAATAGTAACACCAGAATCAAATGGGCCTGGATTCTCTCATAGAAAGAATGCTCAGGAGCTTGGTAGTTCGTGAACAAGTGTCAGTTTTGAAAAAGTTCAGTTTCTCTCTCGATTGCGATCCTTGAGAGCTATCTATATGCTGCAGGAGTTGAGCAGGAACAGTACTCTCAAGGCTACTGCTTCTTTTTTCCCTCTCATCTCTATATATTTTTCAGTATTGTTAGCCTGCTTCTCTTTGTTGCCAACCTGTGCCCTTTGAGTGTCTCAGGTTCTGTTTAACTTGTGTTAATGCAGACTTCCTGTCAACAGTCTCTTCATGTAAATACTCCATTTCCTCCCTAAGGGGGCCATCTTGCTTTGAGCTACTTAGCGCTTGGCCTGCCAGAGATGGCAGCTCTGAGGAGGCTTTTTGCCAGAGGAACAAGGTTAACAAAACCCAGCACTTGTCTTGTCTTCTTTTTCCCCTGGTTGCCTTAATGGATGCAGAATTCTTTTCTTGACAGTTGGGATATAAATCCCTTATATACAACAGCAGCCTCTATCACTGAATGCTGTAAAGCTCAGTTTGCATGGCGTCAAATTCTAGAGACTTATTACAGATGACGGACCTCAGTTTGCATGTCTGGAGTTTTCACAGTTTGCAGCATCAGCAAAATCTGACCATTTGTCCCATCTGTAGCAGAGCCGACTAGTCTAATGGCAAAGCAAAAGCAGTTGTCACGATTGCCAACAAACTATTAAAAGAGGCAAACTGGAATAGTAAAGACACATGCAGAACATTACTGGGCTGGAGAAATATCAACAGAAGCTTTGGGCAGCAGTTGTACAGTCTGTTGAAGTTACTCGGTTTTTGTTATAGGAAGAGAAATATTACCAGAGAACTCTATATCCATATATATAAACAAATAGTTAATAGATAAAGTAAATGATGATGAAGAATATGTATACATAATGAGTAAGAACCTTTTTAAAAATAGGCTTCAAGTTGTTATAAAGTTGTCAACCTGTGATAAACAACTTTGATATACACTTGGGATGTCTTTCTGCCCCACCGGAGGAAAATATATTTACATTTAAATAATATTTTCCACCTAGTGGTTTGAATCCCTGCTGAAGATCTGAAATGTGGCAGAGATGCCATGCCTTTGTTCAGATATTAAATATAAAAGTGTAGCTAAGTTAGAGCAACTAGCTTTAGCACCTGTACAATGTAATATGAGCAACAAGACAGTTCCATTTCCTAAGAAAGAAAATTTAATATTAATGATAAGCACCGTAGACATTAGCATTTTTGTATAAATCTGGGAAACAATTTTTCAACATTCATCATCTCCCAGACATAAGTCTCCTGTCCACCATCTTCAAATCACAATTCACAGAGCTGGCTTTAGGTTTTCTGATGGTCAGTTAAGCGATTCTTTTCAGACACCCAGAACTTTATTCACTTTATGAAAGGTGCAAATCTTTGGGTCACCAGCAGCTACTTCCACCAAAAGAAATGAGGGCCAGTTGCATGTGCTGGGATCCATCCGTGGTTGTGCACATTAAAACAAAAAGAAGGTTTTCAAAGGGCTGACTATCTAAAAACAACCAGGATCTGACCTGTGTGGCGTTCCCAGCCTCTGGAGGATTTTGTGTGCAACTTGGTGAATTTTAGCACATACATAGCACTTTACTAATATTAATTAATTGTCACAGGCCCAGTAAGTGAACTTCTCACTCCCACTCATACAGATAGTCCTACTAAATTAAAGCAACTACTCTTGAAAGCAAGCATCAAAAATTTCCAGCTATAGTTGGCCAATAAGACAGTGAATTCAAGGAACCCACATAAGAAATGCCCTGCTAGCAGCTCCCTCTTGTTTAAAATTTGGGGGACTCCAGCTAAAGTTCTTTTGCTGATAGCAAATGCAACAGTGCAGCTGTGGGAGAGCCAGGGGTCTCAAGTCCATAGAAATCTAACCAATTAATGCTTCATATGCCAAAAACAAGGCCTTAAATTGCATCTGGAAGCCAGCAGGCAGAACACTTGCTACCAGCATGACATTCTTGTCAATAAACAACAGGAGGTGAGCATGGGCCTCAGTCCTCAGGATGTAATGGTTGGATCATGAAGTATTTTAAATTTCCGTTTTCCACGCTCTGCACCAACCTCCAAACCCAACCCAAATAGGAAGTCAAGAGTTTGCTCAACTGCGTGAGTTATACCTACAACTACCTGAGATAATCCCATGGACAGTTGTACTGACCATAAAATCTTGATGAGGAATTTCATCCATTTTCGCAGGGACTTTGCAGTGCAATGGGGAAGTCTGAACCCCAAAATTAGTCTCATTTTCATTCCAAAACTCACTGTTTTTATACACTATATTTAATCCAGATCTGGAGTAGGAGGCTGGCACTTTAGGCTGGATGGCAAACAGTCTGGCACCATCATCTTTTGACTCTTGTCAGTTGCAAAATTTTATTCTTAGATATGGAACTTCAACGTAGCTTGTGTTTGCCACATAAAATATTTATAACTAACAGCCGGGTCTTTGAAAATGACAAACTCAGTGGAAAGTTTGATGCTTCCACTGGCCTGCTTCTTGGTGATGTGCTCACACATTTCCCTTTTAATCAAAATTAACGGTTTCATTTTGAAACATTGCAAACTGACATCTTAGTAAAGTAAATGACACTCGAGAATATATATAGATTATATGTAGGAATAACATAATGAGTAAGAACATTTTTCTGAAATAGCCTTTGAACTTGCCTGGAGAGTCCATTAGAAACATGTAAAAAGCAACGAGTCTTGTTACTTTTTACAGATCCAGACTAACATGGCTACCCCTCTGATACATTAGAAACATGTAACTTCTGTTCCATTTCATCTATTATTTTTCACTCTGACTGTACTCTTCAGATGTCTGTATGTATATGAGCTTTTGGAGAGGAATAGTTGGACAATGCAGTTGTTTTTTTTCTTCTGACAAGAAGATGTTGGTGACTAATAATAATCTAGTGCCAGTCTCATGCCAAAATGCTACATTTTTTTCCTTGAGAGAATTATTTAGAGTGCTTTATAATCATAAAAAAGTGGATCGTTTCACTAGTACTTGTAAGTATTGGTCATCCACATAAGTGCTTAATCTCTTCCCACATACTTTGCAGGTACCTGTGTAAAGCAGACTGTCTCCACTCTCCTCCAAAGGTTAGCTTGTGAAAGGTACCAGATTGACCAATCCTAGTGATGATGGTACTGTATTTAACCACAGGAGAGGTACAGCACAAGCAGTAGTGTAGTGCAACCCTCCACACATCTATCCATCAGTATGCCTCAAACTCGTTTTGGAAGGGTAATCACTGGAGTACATGGGTAGTTAAGACTCCCTGCTCATTTGATCTTCTGTTTTTCTGCAGAGAGACTACCAACAGTTTTACCAATTGTGAAATTGATTTTATGATATGGATACCAAAGAATAAGAACTGGTTTGTGGCCACTAACTTAATTTCACACATTTTAAACCATCATATCAGATCATATAATGGCTCTGTCACTGTCAACTACAGACCCAATACTTAAGTGACTGCAGCACTAGAGAGTTTCCATGCCCTTGTGCCATGCTACAAGGGGCTGTTAGGCAGCTATGCACATTACTGGTGCTTAACAAATACTAATTATTAATAAATAGGTAAAGGGCACAACAAACGTTAATGACTAGGTGTGCAGTGGCATTGCCTCTTTTTCCAGAGCGTCTTCATATATTAGAAAACCATAAAGGAATAAAGAAAGAAGCTTGTTGGGGGCGGGGCGCAGGGGAAGATTAGGTTTATTAAGAAGAAATATTTGTGTTTCTAAGTTATACAAGGCTTTCATTTTTAATATAGACATTATTAAAATTATTCTGAACAATCTACATCAAGATATATCTGATTGGCATTTATAGGCTTTGAAATAATGGGGAAAAAAGCATACATCTTCCCAGAGGCTGCAGTATCAGGAGGATAGAGCTGGCCTGGCACATGGCATCCTTTCTAAGTTGAAAGTAAAAGAAAAAATATTGCCAAAATGTATATAAAAGACATTTGATGTGGTAAATGCAAATTAGAATAAATTTTTAAAAATAGGAGGGAAGTGCTGGGTTGAACAAGCTGTAAATTATTTATTCCCTTTGGACAACTAAACTACGAGGAAAAAGAAAAGCTTTTATAAGAATTGATTGTGTACTAGCACATTATGACTGGAGCAATACCATACCAAACTAGTTTTTCAGAGCTTTTATTTCTGTAATATTTTTATGTAATAGCCTAAGCAATAAATACAAAACAGAAATTTCTTTGTGCTCTTTGTGTGGTGGGATAATGTAGAACACTTGTCAAGTAGAAAACTATGCTGTTCATCATTTATCTTATTATTGGATAATATAGTATCTGATGTGGGGATGTAAGTTCATGAGAAGTTTAGGTAGCGAATAACAAGACAGGTTGTTAATCCCCTTTAAGAAATATAACAAGATAAGGAGAATTAGGAGGAGAGTGTTACATTATGGATGCTAAATGATGGGAAATGTGGAGTTCCAAGAAACAACTGCTGACTTCCCTTCTGTCTGTGATTTCCATGAAAGTGCATTTTATGGCCCTTTGCATATTATTTGTCATAATAAGTATGTTTTTGATGTTTTCCCCACACATTTTCTCTCCCTGTAACAACCAGCTCAGGGGCTAGATTGTGAATTTCAGCATGCCTGAGGTGGAAAGCATAGGAAGAATCTCTCCTCTGTGCCTATTCTGTGCAAAGACTGTTACGATTACAGTGTCCAAGATATACCAAGGACAATATACATATTATAAAACAAGAGGAGCAGGCTGCACTATCTTGCATGGTTGTATTGTAGTCTTGACCACTCAGAAGGGGTTGTGATATATACTGCCCCTAAATCAGGCCAGTTTGGGCATTAGATGCTGAACTAATGATGATCTGAAACAAAATCTACAAAATGAACAACCATGAATTTGGGATGAAGATTTCGCAGCAGATTCCTCTTTCACTTATGGGCTAAATCAACATTGTTAAGGATGATCGGAATCCAAATTCAAATGTTGAATCTCAGACCCATCTCCAATACATAGCTGCCAAATGTTAGTGACACCAAATATTGTGGCTGAACAAGGGAGAGATCTCAGAGCAATTAGGAAAAATAGCAGAATAAAACACATTCATGACTTTTAAAACTTCATGATGAGAGTATTTCTTACAAAATACTATATCTTAAGAAATAACAAATATTGAACTAGAATATCGTGAAAGTAGCCTGAATTTTTTTATTCTGTATAGTTCTGTAACGTTGTATTTTCAGTTAATTCATGGTGTTAGGCGGGGTAGTTTCATATTCATTGTGTGATCTAATATTTCTGGAAACTCTAGTTTGAACAAAACATGCTACTGAAATGCTTATTTCTTGCTAGATATTGCTATACTAAATTTAGATCTCAACACCTTAAAAATACAACCTGTTATAAACCTTTGTTTGCTTGGAAAAAGAAAAAAACTCTCAACTCCTGGTTCAGGAAAGTTATTTATTGTTTCTTAATGGTATCGTACAGTACAGTTAGACGTTAAAAGAAATGTTGAAACAACTAATATTGCGTTTTGGTGTAGGCATGCCAAGGGTGCAACTTTCTGCTCATAATTTGTACTAATGCAAATTATGAAGTGACATTTATGAACTCTATTTGGCATCAGACATAAAACTTCAGCTAAATGTAGAAGTATTGATCTGCACTTTTACGGGCAAATACGTTTCCACGGGTCAGAGTGGTTTTTGCCCTAAGCCCTTAATAATGCCAGATTGTTAAGTTAATAAATGGAGGGTTTAAATTTTATAGACTAATCACTTGCAGTACTCAAAATTTACTCTTCTATAATAATGTAAACACATTGCTATGTCTTGCACTAAAGAAAACTTTACATTTCTAGTAAAATTCACTTTACAAGGTGTCATAGCTTTCTGAAGTTAATATAGGCTTATTTTCATCTTGGACATCAGAGAAGGTCTTTTATTATTTATTTAATAATGTTTTATTTATTACTTATTTGTTAAGCAAAGACAGTGTGCCTTGCATTGTCCCTGCTATGAGGATAACAATAATAATCATTTATGCAAGAGAAAAGAATGTCGTGAATGAAAGTGGGGGCTTTTTTCTAGGGATTTTTTTTTGTCATTTATTTGTATCAGATATATTTATATATTCATATTTGTTCAGTTATTGCATTTTGTTTTGGTTTATTATGTTTAGATAACGTGTGCATTTATATGTTTTTTCATACTAAGTCTTAATGGTGTGCCCAGAGAATCATTGTATACTTTGATTTCTTCTGGTTTGTGCACTCCACACTGAGTCTGTTGATATCAAATATATTTCAATTAACGAATGTTAAAGAGAAAATAAAATCCAGGCACTCAGAATGTTACTTTAACGTGAAAAAATACACTATTGTAAATTCACTTACTTTAATGGAATAAAGGTACAATTAGTGCATGAAATATCTAATATTAGGGCCATTTAGCCATAAAGGACATACCAAGAAGTGCAAAATTTTTCATGTAAACAAATGAGAAATTAATTAACCGTGATGCAATATTGAAACTGGAAGAAATAAAAATTACTGCAAAGACATAGGATTGTGTCATGAAGTCCAAAATTTAATTATTCAGATATTCCAAAATCAAGCTTATTTAGGGAGATGTAGACAGGGGAAAATTTATGAAGAGCACTGAAAGTGAGGATGAGTTTGATTGCGCCCAGAAGTGAATAAGAAGTCATTGCAGTCTTTGGAGCACGAATGTAGCACGTTTTCTTCTGCTAGCATTTCCAAGTAAACAGGACACCATATTTCTCAGCAGTTACAGGTTGAGTTGGGGGCCTAAATAGAGTACATGATATAATCCATAACAGTTTCAGGCCAAGCTCAGATGGCAAAAGGCACTTCTAGACACCAGAGCCACCTTGGATGCCAAGAACAGCCAGGCTTATACAAGTACCCCAAAACTGAAAAGCAAACTGAGAAAGAGCAGGTGAACCTCTTTGAAAATGGGGGTGGATTCCAACCCATCTAACTCTAAATACTTGATCCGAAGCCCATTAAAGTCTATGGAAGTCTTTCCATTGAGTTCAGTGGGTTTTGGATCAGATCCCAACTGTTCCCAAAAGCTGACCCACCTTATAGATTCATAGATTCATAGACTCTAGGACTGGAAGGGACCTCGAGAGGTCATCGAGGCCAGTCCCCTGCCCTCATGGCAGGACCAAATACTGTCTAAACCATCCCTGCCATACATTTATCTAACCTACTCTTAAATATCTCCAGAGATGGAGATTCCACAACCTCTAGGCAATTTATTCCAGGTTTAACTACCCTGACATGTAGGGAACCTTCTCTAATGCCAACCTAATCTCCCTTGCTGCAGTTTTAAGCCCATCTTCTGTTCTTATCATTAGAGCTAAGAGTGAAACAAGTTTTTCTCCCTCTCCTGATGACACCCTTTTTAGATACCTAAAATCTTCTGCCTCTCAGTCTTTTCTTTCCAACTAAATAAACCAATCTTTCACCTCTTCGAGTTCACTGTTCTCAAGACCTTAATCATTTCTTCTTGCTCTTCTCTGGACCTCTTCCATTTCTCAAATCTTTCTTAAAGCGGTGCCCGAACTGGACACAATATCTCCAGTTGAGCCTAACCAGCGCAATGGTAGAGCGAGAAGAATGATTCTCGTGTTCTTGTACCACACACCTGTTAATGCATCCAGAACTTACGGTTGGTTTTTTTTTTGCCAACAGTATTCCACACTGGTTGACTTCATATTAGCTTGTTGGTCCACTATTGACCTTAAGATTTCTTTCTGCCCCCATATCCTTCCTACAGTCTTCCCATTCTGTATGTGTGTAAACTTGATTTTCCTTCCTAGTTGGAGCACTTTGCATTTTGCTCTTTATGAACTCATCCGTTACCTCAGCCATTTTCCAATTTGTCAGGATCATTTTATTTTGACCCTGTCCCAAAGCAGTTGCAATCCCTTCCCATTTTGGGATCGTCGCAAATTAATAAGTTATTGTCTACGCAATATCAAATCGTGTTGAAGCTATTGAACAGAGCTGTGTCTGACAATCAGACCCCTTGCAGAACCCCACTTATATACATTTCCAGCAGGATTGGTACCATTCAAATAACTACTCTCTGAGTACATCTAGCCATCAGTTAAGCACCTCACCTTTATAGTAGCCCCATGTAAGTTATTTGCCTATTTATCGGTTAGAGATTATCAGCGAGACCTATTTCATCTACTAAATCTAGGTATCCAGCCCATGGCTTCTCCGTATCACACAAGGCTCGTGTATCCTATCAAACGATCAGTTGTTGACACGATTTGTTTTTAGAAATCCATTGGGTATTCCCTATCACCTTACCACCTTTCGCAAGGTTTGCAATATTTCTTTAAATACTTGCTCCATTCTCTCCCTGCAGAAGGTTAACCTAAATGTCTAGTTCCTGGTGTTTTATTTTTCCGTTTATAGAAGGACCTATATTTGCCTTAACTTTCTAGTCATCTAGAACTCTCCGTCTCCATACTTCCAAAGGATAATAGCTAGGCTCAGATACCCCTCTATAACTCTTGAGTATTCGTAGGATGCATTCTATCGGCCCTGGTTGAACTTGCAGCATTAACTTTCCTAAGTGATTTTAACTGCTCTTTTTTTTTGGCTTCTAACCACCCCCGCCAGAAGCATTCACATATGTATGCTGTCCTTCAGGCTTCTCAGTGGAAGACCGAAACAAAGAAGTCATTAAGCTCTCTGCCATTTCAAGTTTCCTGGTTCTGTATTCCTCTACTAGCAGGGGCCTACCTTCTTGTCTTCCTCTTGCTCTAATGTATATGATAAAAGTCTTTCTTGTTTCCTTATTCCCAAGCTAGTTGAGCTATTTTGTGCCTTGCCTTTCATAATCTCCCCTGCAGTTCCTGTGGTTGTTTCTATTCATCCTTTTAATCTGACTGTTCCTTTTATATACTCCTTTATTTATGTAGTTAGCAAGAATTCGTGTAAAGCCAATGTGGTCTTTTGCCATTTCTTTTCTTACCCATCAGAATAGCCTGCTTTTAGGTCCCTTACGATGTGTACCTTTTGAAAACTGCAAACTCTCCTCAGGTGTTTTTCCACCTCAGATCTGATTCCCGATGCGACCTTCCTATCAGCTTCTAGCTTACCAAAATCCGCTTCCTGAAATCCATTGTCTCTATTTTGCTTATCCATCTTACCCTTCTTAGAATTGCAAACTCTATATTCATATCACTTTCAACCCACTTCTTCTACTTTCAAATCTTCATACGAGTTCCTTCCTGTCTGTTTAATCAGGTCAAACAGCTCCCGCTTAGTAGCTTGTAACTTCTGAAATAAAGAAGTTGTCGCATCAGCAACTTATTGGATACTCTGTGACCCCCCGAGGTGTTATTTTCCCAACAAATCTGGATAGTTGAAGTCCCATCCATCAAAGTTGGGTTGGATATTTTGTTAGCTTGTTTAAAAAAGCCTCGATCCACCTTTTCCACCTTTAGGGCTGTAGACATAGACTCTAGCACGAATCACGTTTTTTACCCTTTATCCACCCAGAGGACTCTCAACACTTCTGATCTCCGTGCCGATCTCCACTCAGCCAATTATGACATATTTTAATTACTAAGGCAACAGTCCTCCCTTCTCCCTAGTCGTTCCTTCTGAGCAGGAAACTAGACCTCCACACCAAACATTCCAACTGTGTATTAATCCCACAAGTTTCAGGCGCATGCCAACAATGTCATGTGTGTATATTTAATCATTCCAATTCTGTCTGCTTATTAGCCATACTTCTCGCATTTGTATATAGGCATCTAAGATACTAGTTTGATCTTGCCTCCCAGTTTTGCTCTGACCCTCCTTTCTCTCTGCAAATGTTTTATCTGGATTGAGTTTCAAGAAACTGTCTCCTCCAGGTCTGCATCTCTGCCAGTCACTGTGAAAGCAAAGACGTCATCCTGTCTGGTTGAATTGAAAAAGTTCTACGTTATCTAAAGAACATTTATATTTGTATTAGAAAGCCATGGTTGCAACTGATAATCTAAATTTTTCTTCTGTAATGGCTTTTGGAGAATTGGTCTGATATCAACAAGATGAAATTCAATTAAGACAAGTGCAAAGTACTACACTTAGGAAGGAAAAATCGTATATACAAATACAAAATGGGGAATAACTGACTAGGCAGTAGTATTGCAGAAAAGGCTCTGGGGGTTATAGTGGGTCACAAACTTAACATGAGTCAAAATATGATGCAGTTGCAAATAAGACTAGTGTCATTCTGCAGTGCATGAATATATGTTGTTTTGGGCACTTTAATGGGCACTGATGAGGCTGCACCTGGAGTATTGTGTCCAGTTGTGGGCACCACACTTTAGGAAAGATGTGTACAAACTGGAGAGAGCCCAGAAGAAAGCAATAAAAAATGACAAAAGGTTTAGAAAACATGACGTATACGGAAAGATTAAAAAAAATGGTGTGTTTTGTCTTGAGAAAAGAAGATGGGAGTGGAGGGGTGAGGAACAACACAAGAATAGTTTTCAAATATGTTAAAGGCTGTTACAAAAATGACAGTAACCAATTGCACTTCATAGCCACAGAAGATAGGACAAGAAATACTTAGCTTAGTCTGCAGCAAGGGACATTTAGGTTAAATATTAGGAAGCATTTCTAATTATAAGGATAGATTACCAAGGGAAGTTGTAGAATCCCAATCACTGGAGGTTGTTAAGAACAGGTTGGACCAACACTTGGCACAGATATACTTAATCTGCGTCAATCTGCTAGGGAACGGACTAGATGATCTCTCAAGGTCCCTTCCAACCCTACATTTCTATGATTCTGTGGTTTTACAGCCTACTCTGTGACATGCCCTAGCTGATAAGGAGGTATGTAATGGATTTTACTTATTCAACATGCATATAATGCACCAAAAATGCTGCAACACGTACTTCGATTTCTTTTGTAATAGTAAACGTTACTTAATAGGGGACTATGGGAAGTGCATGAATGTCGACATTTTTGTCCTATTTAACGTTTGGCAACTATTGTTTGGGATAACTTATTGGCAGTGCCTATCACATAACAGAATGGAACCTTTCATGCTCAAAATACATAAATATTATATTAACAGACAAGACATGGAAATAACAAATGGGAAGCTAAGAGATTTGTATAATTTTTAAAAATAGCTAGTATTATTCCAGACTGCATGGCAATCTATTTTTTCTTACTGTTATTACTGAAGATAAACCATATTATAGATGTATAGTATAACATTATCTGAATTAGAGAATCATAGCTTCTACAGACCCTAAATACCATCCTTTTGGCATTTCAGCTGCAGTGGTGCCCAATTCTTTTGCTTCGTCTATCATATACAAAAAAAAGCTAAATCAAAAATTTTAGACAACTTCTGTTTCATCAATTTTAGTGCTAAATAAAGGTTGGAGGGAAAGTGACAGCAACCTGAAAGACTTGATTTGAAGGTTTGAGAAGTGAAAGCAAAAGAAGAATAGAGGCAGGAAGATGGGGGGAGCAACAGGATGAAAAGAGGTGACAGGAAAAGGCTACGTCATACAGAGGAGAAAGGAAATCTGACAAAAAATCAATCCAGGTTAATTGATAGAAAATTGGGAAGAAGGGTAGGAAAAAGGCACCAAGTCAGGCAAAAAAAGATTTTTTTTAAATTGCACATATAATTTATAACAATGAAATAAAATATGTAACCACTTCTGAGCCGTCCATCTTGTTACATTGGACCCATTAATAATGTTACTGTAAATTATCAGTGGAATTCTCACACTCAAGCAGATGTGCCTGGAGACTGCTGCAAATCTCACACATGCCACTAGGTCACAGGTGAAAGCCTGTAACATTGCTACTAAACTTTTGTGGACATCAGAAGAGCCAGTGAACAACCGTATTGCAGGCAAGTCCAGCATCAACTTCAGCAGGTGAAGTCCACCTGTCTTCCATTATCCCAATGGTCTGGATCACTCACAAGTACAGAGATTATTGCAGCCAGGAAACAGGGAAAAGCGTCTAGAAAAGATGGTATCTATCTTGTGTCATTATATAATCTGGGTCCACTGTCACAGAAATGGATGGTGCAGCTTTTCACCAACATCCTGGGGACCAGTGAAATCCTCTGTGTGTGGAGAGAAGCCAAAGTCATTGCTTTCCTAAAGCCTGGAAAACCCGCAAATCACCCTTCTAGTTATAAGCCATTCTCAGTCTTGAGCACCACCTACAAGGTGATGGAACATATGATTCTGAACCGAATCGGGCCCACTGTGGATGCCAGCCTTCCCAAGAAGCAAGCTCCTTTTCAACCATCCAAAAGTTGCTGTGACCAGATCCTGGCCCTCACTACAAACACTGAGGCTGGATTCCAACAAAAACTGCTTTCATTGATCTGTCAGCAGCATGTGACAGTCTGGAAGGATGGTTTGCTACTGAAATTGGCCAAAACGATCCCCGGCATGCAGATTCTCAGGCTGCTGAACACCAGGCTTAGAGGCCGAAGGATGCACATATACTTCGGAGGTCAAACCAGCAAGCCGCACACTTTGAATAATGGGTTCCCACAAGGCTCCGTACTTGCGGTGACACTCTTCAGCACACATATGCTGATGATTTGGCACTCACAACATGAAGGGATCCTTACATCTGAACTTATGATCATGGAGGAGCACTTCCAAAAGTGACGGCTGAGACCAAATCTGAGCACATTGGTAGTTTCAAATTTCCACCTTGACAATAGAATCATACAAAACACTCTGAGTTTTGTGGTGAAACTGTGTGTTATGACCCAAAGTCAGCGTCGTTCTTGACTCCACACTGACCTTTCATGGCCACCTCAAGAAAGTAGTCTCTAAAGTGAAGACTTGCAACATACGGAGGAACACAGTGGAGAAAACTGCCCCAGTGCTATGTACTCAGGTGCAGAGTACTGTGCTTCCAGCAGCTCCCATTGGCCCGGAGCAGCAAACCACGGCCACTGGGAGCCGTGATCGCCGGACCTGTGGACACGGCAGGTACACAAACCGGCCCACCAAGGGCTTTCCCCGCACAAGCGGCGGAACAAGTTTGGAAACCACTGCTCTAGTGCAATTGCTTTATCATGAAAGTTAAACTTACAAATATAGAATATAAAACCTGCATTCAAAAATAAAACAATGTAAAACTTTAGAGCACTGGTGGGCAACCTACAGCCCACGAGCCGCATACAGACCATCAGGGTAATCTGATTGCGGGCCATGACACATTTTGCTGATGTTGACTGTCTGCAGGCATGCCCCCCGACTAGCAGATCCCAGTGGTCACAGTTCGCTGTTCCCGGCCAATGGGAGCTGTGGGAGGGCTGGAGCACCCGCCGTCAGTCCCCCTACCAGAACCCTTCCCAGCATCTCCTGCCCGCTGGCAGGCCCCGCCAATCAGCGCCTACTGCCTGCTGCAGATCAGATGTTTCATGACATCAGGAAGCCGCTGGGAGAGGGGGGAGGGGAGTGAGGACGCAGGGTGCTCAGGGGAGGGGGCAGAACTGGGTAGGAAAGAGGCGGGCGGGTGCTGGAACAGGCGGTGGCAGGGCGAGAAGAGGTAGGCCAGAGAGAGGGTGAGAAGAAGCAGGGCAGGTGTGGGGCCTTGGGGGAAGGGGTGTTGTGGGGGCAGGGCCCAGGTGGAGATGGAGGAAGCACCCTCCAGCAGATTAGAAACTCGGCACCTATGTCCTGGGCCCCGCACCCTACTAGGGAGGGCCTTGGTTGCCCATAAGTGGATCTGGGCTATTCCTCGATCACAAGGTTGCAGAAGTTTGCGGGAGAGCAAGGAATACAACATGACATAGAGATGGCTGATTTGGGTGGAGAGAGGTGGCTGGCACTGGCATCATGTTTTGCCCAATCTGCAGCAATTAATCTGTGACTAAAGAGGTTGTGATATACTGGACTTTGTGGTGGTTCACTCGGGTGGAAATGATCTTGGCCTTACTCCTGCTCCAGCAATGTATGAGAGCAGATTTGGACTGCAGCATAGATTTGTGTCCAGGAGCTGTGATAGTTTTCTTGGATTTGGCTGAGTGTCTGAATAATTGCCACAGTGACAATCTGAAGGCTATTAATAAGTGTTGGAAGAACATTTATCCAGAAATTAAAGGGCTTATGGCTGCCAAGAAGATGTGTACTGTACGGCATAGGCACATTAAAAGCTCTGACACCGCACTGTTTCTCGGAGATGGGATACATCTGTTGGACAGGGGTCAGCAGATCTTTCTCTCAAATATAAAACTGTCAGTATTTGGAACAGATATCCATCTGTGATTTCTCTCTCTGTTCCTGCTATAAACTCCACTCTCCAACGATTCTGAAACATAACCAGGAACACCTCTGAGTCAGGTTCTAGGAAGGGGTGGGAGGAAGTAACGGCAATAGAGCGTTTATATAACAGGGATTGAAGGCTTCAGGAAGATGTGTTCCTTGCATGTGGTAGTGGTTGCTGTGTACAGTAGTGGGGAAGGAGCCAGGCTGGAGGGAGGAAGGCAGTGAATGGGTTGGGGGAGGCTGGTTGAGGTGTACCAAAGCAGGGCTAGAGGGGCCCATCTGATGTTGGGATGGGGAGCTGGCTTGATATGCAAATTGTGGGATATTATAAGTAGGGCCCTACCAAATTCATGGTCCATTTTGGTCAAATTCACAGTCAGAGGATTTTAGAAATCGTAAATGTTACGATTTCAGCTATTTAAATCTGAAATTTCACGGTGTTGTAATTGTAGGGTCATGACACAAAAAGGAGTTGGGGAGTGGGGGGTTGCAAGGTTATTGTGGGGGGATTGTGCTACTGCTACCCTTACTTCTGCGCTGCTGCGGGCAGTGGTGCTGCATTCAGAGCTGGTCAGCTGGAGAGCAGTGACTGCTGGCCAGGAGCCTACCTCTGAAGGCAGAGCCACCACCAGCAGCAGTGCAGAACTAAGGATGACATGGTATGGTATTGCCACCCTTACTTCTGCCCTTCTGCCTGCAGAGGTAGGCCCTGAGTCAGCAGCCACCACTCTCTGGCTGTCCAGCTCTGAAGGCAGCAGCACAGAAGTAAGGGTGGCATGGTATGTTATTGCTACCCTTACTTCTGAACTGCTGCTGGCTGGGCGCTGCCTTCAGAGCTGGGTGCCCGGCCAACAGCCGCTGCTGTCTGGCCACCCAGCTCCGAAGGCAGCACAGAAGTAAGGGTAGCAATACCGCGATCCCCCAAAGTAACCTTGCGACCTCCCCTGCAACTCCCTTTTGTGTTTCTCAATTTGAGAAACGCTGATCTCCCTTGTGAAATCTATATAGCATAGAGTAAAAGCACACAAAAGACCAGATTTCAGGGAGGATACCAGATTTCATGGTCCATGACACATTTTTCATAGCCGTGAATTTGGTAAGGCCCTAATTATAAGTACAGCTGCCTAAATAACTACTAACTCCTACCACAACATATCCTTTCCTGTTTAAAAAAAAAAAACTAGGAAAGTCAATGGTAAAAACTACATTAACACAGATTTAAGGTTGTGTGATGGTGTGTTGTCCTATTGCAGAACACTGAGTTGAGCAAAACTCAAACCTCTGAAAACCAGGAAATGCACAGTTTAGGTTGCCCATTTAGCCTTAATTCTGCCATTTTCCAGCAATGCCCCAATACACCCCATTAACACACATACCTTTTCTCTGCCAACCCCCAGTTGCTGAAATGTACAAGCACTTCACCTCCCATTTTTTGGTCCTGTTTGCTTATCTTTAGAAAAATTATAAAGGCAGTTTCTAAGCAGGCTGGAAGAAGGAGGGGATTCTCAATGGTTTCTGGGCTTGGCGATGGTGGATGTCAGGTAGGCCAGAGGCAGCAGGCTGGAAGATAGTTGCACAGAATAAGATCGGCAGTTTATAAGTTTAGACTGAAAGACTGAGAGCCAGGCTGGGGAGCAGCCTGGCACTGACAGGAAGGCCAGCATAGGCACAGGAGCAGACTGCAAAAAGGTGAGCTGTGCAGGCAGGTCATAACAAGACTGGACTCTGGCTGGGGGACCTGTAGGCTAGTGCATGATTGCCTCTGGGAGAGGGGTGGTCTGGAGTGACTATCCCTGCCACTAGGCCTGAGGTTCCATCTTTCTACCCCTGTACTGGACTGTCTTTGGGGGCAAGGACATGTGGTGTATTGGGTTTATCTCCTTTATTTGTAACTTGAATGCAAGCATGCCTTAGGGTGTTTGTCTCTTATTTCTGGCAGCTACTCTAGTAAAGGAATTCACTTTGCTACTGACGTGTGCATATTCATTGGAACCTGCCGAGGTTAGCTGCGGAAGAGTTTAGTGCTTTGAGTGTCTATGGCACTTGCCTTTGATCATGTCAGACACCCAGCTTGGCCACCAACACTCAAAGTAACACCCTGCAGCAAGGTCCCTTACAGTCAGGGCCGGCTCCAGGCACTAGCACAGGAAGCAGGTGCTTGGGGCAGCTAATGGAAAGGGGTGGCACGTCCGGATCAGCGGCAATTCGGCAGCGGGTGCCTTGGTCTCTCTCGGAGGGAAGGAACAGCTGCCGAACTGCCACCGAAGAATGAAATGGCACCGTAGAGCTGCTGCCGATCGCAGCTTTTTTTTTTTTTTT
>NC_133769.1:251313227-251369976 GCF_003597395.2 Chelonoidis abingdonii | reverse complement strand
TCCGGCACGTCTGCTCTCGCCGGCTGCTGAGCTCCAACTGAAGGCCGGCGCCCGGCTTTTATACTTCCGGCTCGTCGCCTGACCCTTTGAGGGGCGGGGCTTCCGCCCGGAAGTTCCGCCCTGGGGGAAGATGGACGGGGCTCAACCCTCCCTGTGGAGGAGGGGAGCCACACTGCCTCGCTACACCCCCCCTTCGCCGCTTGGGGCAGCAAAAAAGCTGGAGGCAGCCCTGCTTACAGTATGATCCTCCTTAGTGGGGAGCTGGAAGGAAGGGAGAAATTCTCCAGCCTTCAGTCCTCCCACCCCCCACCCTATCCCCGCTCTCTGCCTCAGCATTCTGGACACTTGCCACTATTGAACAAAGCAAGCAACTTATTAATCATTTGCTGCTGCTGTAAGTTAATAAATTTCGGTACCATTTGACTCCAGAAGAATCATGTTTGTCAGCACTACTTCTTAAGCAGCTTTTATGTGGGTGGCAAGGGCTCTGAGCACCAGCATCAAATATTTAAAAGAAGCCAGAGCCAGATAAATCATATTTCTGGAGACTGAATCTAGTGAATCTCAGTGCAGTTCATCCTCCTTCAATGACTCAACCACTTGCCATGGATTTTGAATTGTTTATGTGGAGTAGACAATTAGCAGTATTCGCAGTTGTGTGCTGGTTTGCTGGCACTTCACTACACTCGAGGATTATGTACCCAAGGGCAAGCCTTCGGCAACCTAATTTTTTATTATTTTGTTAAAATAATATGTATTATTCAGCAGGTTCTGACTCATTGCCTTTCTGTTATTTAGAATGACAAGGTGGGTGAGGTAATATCTTTTATTGGACCAACTTCTGGTGGTGGAAGAAACAAGCTTTCAAGCTACAGAGAGCTGCCCTTTAGGCTCGAAAAAGGTAACTAGAGTGTCACAAGTTAATACAAGGTGGAACAGATTGTTAAGCATAAGGGGTCAACATATAGTGCAATAAACCACTTAAAATGAAGTGGGCAATTAAGACCTCTGCATAATAGGTCACAGGAGGATTAGTAGGGTACAACTTGTTATAATGAGCCATAAAACCAGAGTCTCTGAGTCCAGGATTTTTAATGTCTAGGAGAGTTATGAATTTAAGTTCCCAAAGTGTTGTCAGTTGAGGATGAGGGTTGATAGGTCAGGTATGGAGTGATCGCTTCATGAAAAGTGTGTGCCCAATGGTGATAGTGTTTTTGTCTTTCATCATTTTTCTGTGAGTTTGAGAGCACAATGATTGTTTGGTTTTACACGCTTTATTGTTGCTGGGGCATTTGATATGCTAGGTGTTTATTAGGAATGGATTGAAATCGGCTGTATTGTGTATTTGTTTTGCAATTCAAAATACTGTGATACTGTACCAAAATAAACATTCCCTTGTGCCTTCAACCTAAAGTTAGCTAGGCCTACTTTAATATTCTTTCGTGGTATAGAGCAAAGCTTATCAACTAATTTATCAAGTGAAGGGAATAAAAATGCTGAATTACAATTACACTCCAATGGCAGTGGAGTATGTGATACATTATAACATCTGTATGAACACCAAATAAATTATTATTATTATAGCTCATCATCACAACAGTTTTTGAGGCCCTGATCCTGCAAACATTTATGTATGTGCTTAACTTTACACATGTGAGTAGTCCCATTGAGTTCCACGTAATTACTCTCCTATGGGTAAGTGTTTGCAGGATTTGGGGGACCTGACTGACTGGACTCTTAAAATGATGTATTGCTTAAGTGTAAGAAAGTGCACGACTTAATTGTTCAGTTGGTTTATTGCAATCTTTACACAGTTGCCAGTAAAATAGACTGCTAAGTGAAAATAGTGACTCTGTGTGTGTGTGGGGGGGGGGTGTTAAAACTACAAAGAGAAATAGAAAGCCTTGTTCCACTGCTTGTAAAAAAATGTGCTAAAACTTAGATAGCACCTCAGTTTGCAGATCTGAAATTAAGAATGAGTTTGGCAGAGTTATAAAATGATGTGATTTTAAAACAATCAGCAGGCAAGAATGCAGTCAAAGATATAACAGATGGGGATAATGTATGTTAAAAACAATACCCTAACAAAAGTGTACACAAAGCCTGCTCCTGTTGAAGTCAATGGCAGTTTTGCCATTAACTTTATTAGTAGCAGGATCCAAAAGTTAGAATGATATTACCTGGAGTTGGAGTTCTGACTTCAGTATATCTATGCTCTTATTTCACCCTACTCTCTTTTCCTCATTCTTAGTCTCTATGCAATGTTATGCTATTTGACCCCAGCCTGTCAGCCTTTCCACACACATATCAACCTGCCTTCATTTGAGTCAATTGCGTTCCTTGTTCACGTTTCTGCTCAAAACATGCTGCTGCTTCTTTAAAGCCTTTCCACTATGTTAATGACAACACACAAAGGAGGTAGATAAAAACATAAAGGACTCTTGCTGGAATGTTCCAACATAACACTACTCAATTTCTTAGAATTCATAATGATAACATACAAGAACACAAAAACAGAGAGACACAAAGCAAGCTGCTTCCTAAAACAGAGGCACCATTCAACTCACTTTACTCTAGGCTGGCTTTCTGCACACTAACTGCTGCTTAGTGCAGATTGCAGGCTTCCTTACAGAGCCCCCCGTCTACAAGCAGAACCAGGAAAATGCCTGAAATTTAAAGCGATAGCATATAATTTTAACACAATTTTGACTACACCACACATTCAACAATGGATTCTTCAAGATTCCTACACTACAGCAGTGTAGGAAGTTGCAGGATGGCATGATCTGGAGGATGGTGTGGACTGCACCCTCAGCAAGTTTGCAGATGACACTAAACTGGGAGGAGTGGTAGATACGCTGGAGGGTAGGGATAGGATACAGAGGGACCTAGACAAATTGGAGGATTGGGCCAAAAGAAATCTGATGAGGTTCAACAAGGACAAAGTGCGAGTCCTTGCACTTAGGAGGGAAGATCCCATGAATCTGTTATACACTAGAAAAACTTAAGTCCGATTTGCGGGCTAGGCAGCTTTCTACAGAAAAGGACCTAAGGCAGGAGGTAGGCACCTCTGACGCAGACTGCCAGCTGGTGAGCCTCTTGTGGCCAGACCAGTTTGTTCTGCCGCATCCGCGAGGTTCAGCCAATTCGTCGGCTCCCAATGGCTGTTGCGTTCACCGCTCCAGGGCCAATGGGGGCGGTGGAAGCCAACAACAGCACATCCCTCGGCCCCGCGCCACTTCCGTCACCCCCATTGGCCTGGGACAGTGAACTGCAGCAGGGAGCCCGCAATTGGCCAAAACCTGCTGACGTGCAGGGTAAAACAAAACTGGCCCAGCACAGGATGCTTTACCTGGTTGAGCTGCATGGCCAGAGGTCCCACCCCTGACCTAGCGGGTTACAGTGGATGCGGAATCTGGATATGGAGTCGACAGTGTGTCCTTGTTGCAGAAGGGCTATGGCATTTTGGGCTGGTCATAGTAGGGACATTGCAGCAGATCGAGGGGGAAGTGATCCATTCCCCTCATATCAACATTGATGGGCCTCATCTGGAGTACGTGTGTCCAGTTTTGGGCCCCATACTACAAAAAAGGATGTTGGAAAAATAGAAAGAGTCCATGCGCGAGGGCAAAAAATGATTATGGGCTGAAAGACATGATTTATTAGGAGAGGTGAGGGAAGGTGGGCTTGTTTAGTCTTGGAGAAGAGGGGGATTTGATAGCTGCTTTCAACTATCTGAAAGGGGGTTCCAAAAGAGGATGGATCTTAGACTGTTCTCAGTGGTAACAGATGACAAACACAGAAGGTAGTAGTCTCAAGTTTGCAGTGCGGGGAGGTTTAGGTTGGATATTAGGAAAAACTTTTCACTAGGAGGGTGGTGAAGCATTGGAAATGGTTACTAGCGGAGTGGTGCAATCTTTCTTCCTTAGAGGTTAGGTCGGTTGACAAAGCCCTGGCTGGATGATTTAGTTGGGAATTGGTCCTGCTTTGAGCAGGGGGTTGGACTAGATGACCTCCTGAGGTCCCCTCTAACCCTGATATTCTATGATCTGGAGGAGTACACTGGGATATGTGCAGGGCCTGCAGTTTCAAGAATATCTTTCTGAATAACTGGGGTTTCATTTTCCACGTATTAAAGTCAGTAGCAACTGTACCACAGACTTCAGTGAGTTCAGGATTGAGCAATGGGAGAGGAAAGTAGATAGCACATTAATGAAATTTGTACGTGATTCTAAATTGGGAGGAGATGCAAACAGCACTGAAGACTGAGAAATAATATTGGCCATGTCTCCACTAGTGAGCTTACAGCGGCACAGC
The DNA here is from genome assembly GCF_003597395.2 of Chelonoidis abingdonii. Lineage (NCBI taxonomy): Eukaryota > Metazoa > Chordata > Testudines > Testudinidae > Chelonoidis > Chelonoidis abingdonii. The sequence goes on along the minus strand of NC_133769.1, from coordinate 251,365,659 downwards.
TGTACCAATGCAGCTGTGCCGCTGTAAGATTGCTCGTGTAGCTGCTGTATGCCAATGGGAGACAGGTCTCCAGTCAGCATAATAAAACCACTTCAATGAGTGGCCCCTTCATGCTTCGGCCGCCATTAGAGGACATGCTTCCATGCTGATGATGCTTTAATGAGTGCTTCTGTCCTGGAAATTAAAGAGAATTTTGGAGTTTCCTGAACTAAGACAGTGTATTTTTCCTAATAAAAAGGGAATACTCACTATTGTCAAAATAAATCATATACAGATATTCAGTGATGAGCTATTACACAAGGCTTTTGTGAGCCCTATTTTTTTCTGACCTCCAGTTTCTCCCATCATGCTGGAGTCTTAGCAACTCTTTTGCATCTGTCAGGGTGCGCTTTTCCCATCATCTGCTTTCCCTCAGCTATCCTGCATCTGTGGTTAGCTGGATTTCTGTAGTGCTGCAGACCTTCTTTCTTTCTTTGGAAAGCACCTGTGCATTTTATTGCAGATGTTCATGATGAAGCTCCTCTTATAAAAGTGCTCCAAAGCCAGCCCTCATTCCCCTCTCTTCCTATCTACCAGTGACTTTGCATCAGCTGCAGTACTTTTAAGCAATTAACAATTCTCCTTCCCACTCTCCAGTAGAAGCTGGGCTATTTTTCTCCTTAGGTTTTAATACATTTTTAACTGTAAAACAAAATCCTTGCTTATGAAGAGGATGTGGCATGGAAAACTATTCCAGTGGTAAAATGTAGTTGATCTCATCTATGGAGATCCTACTTCATGTGCAATACTCCTTTTTTTTCCTGGGGCTGCAGTAGAAGGTCATTTACTTAGGGTATGTCTACACTTAAAGCAGTCCAGCAGCGCAGTTGCAATGATCTAGCACTTCAGTGTAGACGCTTCTGACACTGACAGAAGGGCGTCTCCCATCAGCATTGGTAATCCACCTCCCCGAGAGGTGGTAGGTAGGTCAATGGAAGAATTCTTCCATCAACCTCGTGCTGTCTACACCAGGACTTGGGTCAGCTGAACTGTCACTCATGGGTGTGGATTTTTCATATGCCTGACTGGCATAGTTAAACTGACATAATTTTCTAGTGTAGACATGCCCTTAGACTGGGAGAAAGGAGGAATTCATTGGCCAGCTAGAAGATAGAGGCTTACACATGCAAGTCAGGGTGATTCACATGATGTTAGCGTATTTATCCCAACAGAACCTTTTTTTTTTCATTCTAAAAGTTTAATTACCATCTTCATTTTCAGGTAGAGGGTTTGTTTTGTTTTGTTTTGTTTTGTTTTGTTTTGTTTTGTTTTAAAACTGGTGACACTGGGAAATGGCCTGCATCATTCTTGTGTATTTCCCCCTGTCCCATTTGTTTGAACATATGATATATCTCTTGTCAATGACATTTTGTCTTGACATCATGACAACAACTCCATATATTTTCATCAGCATAATTTTGTTTCAGCATGAGATTGTGGCATTCCTCTATATATTTACACAGAAATCATTATACTATAGATTTAGACTGTCTTACTCTAATTAATAGCACCTTCACAGGTTTTATACTAATCACATCCTTGCATTAAAATTCTCTTACCGCTTTAATTTCACATCATAATCGCATTGTAACAGGTTCTCCATGACTTTGCACTGTAATCTTCAGTTAATCATTGTGACTTTTTGAAGTAGCTATTACCTTGGTTTACATTTAAAGCTATATAAAGCAACCTCATTGTATTCTCATTACTTACTCATAAATACTCACGCTGTTTCTAAATGTTTTATTTTTAAAATAGCAGAATGAGCTAGAGTGAAGTGGCTTCACAGAGTGCAACTGAGGTACAAATTGCTTGCAACTTTTACAATAAATGTTTTATTATTTTTTTCCTATCATGAATATTCCATGAGTATTAGGATAGCATTAATCATTTTGAACTCTGTTCACTGTTCTTCACTTGTGAATAGATATTTTCTGTGTTTGTTGTTAAAATCTACTTTTGGGGGAATTCTGCGCCACTACGCAATGTAGAATTTTGCAGAAATTAATTTTTTTGAGCAGAATTTCCTTTCCCCTGCAGAAATGGACTGCTGAGCTGCTGGCCATCACTAGGGGCCACTGGACCTCGCAGAGGCCAGCTCACATATAGAAGACAATGTTGGGAGGAGGGGGAGGGAACAGGATGGTTCCTGGCAGCTGCAGTGGCCCACACATCCTGAGGAAAGGAGATGGCAATGCGCAAAAAACTCTGTCCAAGCCTGGGACCGAGCATCAGGCTGTTTCTCTCTCTGGATCTCTGGGCTCTGAGGGTTGGGAGGGCAGTGTCTTGGCTGGCGGGGCGCACGTCTGCAATCTGGGAGTGAGGGAGGCAGGTGTCTGGGCTGTGGGGGAGAGAAAGAGGGGGTATTTGGGCTGGGGGGGGCTCTGCGGCTGAGCTCAGGGGGTGGGGTCTGGCCCCCCCAGCTTGGCTCAGGGCAGGGGAGGGGGCAGAAAAGCAGGAACTGGGTTGTCATAGGGGTTTCTTTAACTCTTTACTCCTGGGGGAATTTTTGTGTGTGTCTATATTGTTACAGACATACTTGCTGACAGGTATTTTGAAATAAATTACCAAAATAATTGAAACTGGTATGATTATGTTGTGTTATTTTGACAAATAAAATAAACAGAATTTTAAAATATTGTGTGCATAATTTTTAATTTTTTGGTGCATAATTTTTTTCGCACAGAATTTTTAATTTTTTGGCACAGAATTTTTAATTTTTTGGTGCAGAATCCCCCCAGGAGTATAATATCAGAGCATCCTAAACATAATCCTGATTTTCTGCAGTGCATTGGTGATAGACTTGCTGTTTTTCCACTGTCCCGCAAATCTCTGTATCAACAGTATTTCTTTCATCATAACATTTATTTATCAAAGTTTACACTGCTTTGACTTTTTATAAAATAACAGTGAAGATAAATAGATCAATTGACCCCAAGAGCAGTTGATTTATCCCTTTAGTCATACTTCAGTGGCAAAATCAATTCTGTTCTGAAATATCTGCCATCAGTGGTTCCAGTAAATACTGACATTCCTGAGCACAGGGAACAAAAATTTATTATGAACTTAGATATTTTAGTACCTGTATTGATTTTGCTGGGGATGCTTGTGAATTTTTATTTATCTGTAGCTAAGTAAGTGACCTTTGTTTAAAAAAAAAAAAGCTACAAACACACATCTAACACTGTCAGTGAAAAGGATCTGTTCAGGATTGCATGTCTTTTTTTAAATGATGCATAGCACAGTGCTGTGTATTCTTTTTCATATTGTCTCTGTGTTTGAAACTGTATAGTACAAGTATTTTTTTATACTGATATTGTTGACATTCACTTGATATATAACAGTTAAAACGTTTTTATGAGACTTGGATCAGTATTCACTTGATATAAGAGAAAGGAATAGTTGGTAGCAATATGAAACAAAACCAGGAAATATTAAGAAGCGTTAGATTCTCCTCTTAATGCACAGGTCTGGTTGATGTTAATAGGAATTAGGCACACATATTGGAGCAAATCTTGCCACCATAGGCCACTGTCCCTGAAGGATCTGAATGTAGCAAAACTGCTTTTGTTAGGCTTCGTTGGGATGGTAGGATTCAAAGAGACCATGCAGGCAGTGCTCCATGAAGTTTGTGGTCTTTGGGACCTTTCTCTACCCTAGCCGGAATGTGTTTTGCAGATGGGATGGGGCCATTTCCCTTCGAAGGCAAAGGTGCTGGTGCATCAGTAACGTTGCAGAAGCAACAGTGCTTCTGTTTTCTGTGGCCTATGGAATATTCTTGCCCCCTCTCATCCACAAAATAGAGTCCATGTTACTCAGACTTACACTGAAAGGAGGATGTAGGACAGTTGTTCTCAGCTTATTACACATTACAGATATCTGGCCCACAATGTCTTACCTGGGCTGCAGAGGCCGGGTGGCAGGTCAGAGGCAGCCCAGACCCCAACCCTGGACCACAGACCCCTGCCGTGCAGGACCAGCCAGCTGCCTGCCCCGGACCCCGCAGGGCTGGACGGCTGCCCCAACCCCAGATGCCCGCCAAGCAGGGCAGTGACCTCCGCTGCATGGCTGTCCCAGACCCCACCCTGCGGGGCAAGCCAGCTGCCCTGACCCCAGACCCCAGCCGTGTGGCTGCCCCGGACCTGGAGCTTGCGGGGCTGGGCAGGAGCCCCAGAGCTCACAGAGCTTACTTGGAGCCCCAGACCGCCAACCCCACGGGGCCAGCAGGCAGCCCCGATCCCAGACTCCCACCACGTGGGGTGGGCTGGCAGCCCCACACTCGCTGTGCTGGACCCTTTAGCACACAGGCTGCCCTTTAGCACACAGCTGACTTGGGCCACAGCCCATGGACTGTGGTTGAGAACTACTGATGTAGGGCCATTTAGAGGCATATAGAGTTATAGCATTTAAGACCAGAAGGCACCATCAGATCATCTAGTGTGACCCTCCTGCATATCACAGGCCTCCAATACCACCCAGCAACTGTACCCTGAACCCAGCAACTGAGGGACATATATATACTTCAGCATGTGCCTACTTCTGTGTGTTTGCATAAAGCAGTGAAGCCCTGTAGAATAACTGTATTTTGGAAGAGTAAAGATATAACATAGTTTGAGTTCTCCAGTGCCTTAATTTTTGAGAGAGGGATTTTTTTCTTAAGAGACGGACATTTGCAAACCACAAGTGTGCTGCTTTAAAACCCTGAAATGTTACCTATTTGTTACCAGTCACCTTTCAAAAATGTAATGTGAATTACACATTTTGATATCTTCTGTCATATTTTTACCATTGTTCAAGCCACAGTGAAGTTTAAGTCTAAAACACTCTTCAGTTCACCACAGTTGTACAATAAAATAACCACCAACGGCTGCTCCAATTTTGTTGTCATGCTAGTAGCTTTGTAAAGTTCATTCTTGCTGAACCAACAGTTGAGGGAATAGCCTCACAGTTTTTAACTGTCACTTCATTCAACCCCCATAATTTCTGAGATTTTTCCTGGATTCCTTTTTCAGCTTGAGTACAGAAGTCCCCTGTACTAGCATCAAGAATTGATGGCACATCATCATCAGGGGTGCCAGAAATTTTTTTATAATGGGGGTGCTGAGAGCTATTGAACCAAACTGTAAACTGTATATATGGTGCAAACCACTTCAAGTCAGGGGATGTGGTAGTACCCCCATTACCCCTAGTTCCAGCACCTATGATCATCATTGTTTCTTGGAGGAGGATTAGTATTTTTCAAGACATCTACTGAGAGTAAAAGATGAGGGGCACTGCATATAGTATTGTTGAAATTCAGTCTGGTGCACACAGCCAGCACGGGGTCTGTGTATCAGTTAGTATTTATGTGAGCCTTAAGTAGCGCATAGCCTTGTGCTTTGAATTTGTATGTGAAACAGGAAAGTTGCAAGTACAGGTACTGATCCAACAAAGCACTTTAGCACATGCCTAACGTTAAGGTCAGTAGTAGTCCCACTGACTTCAGAGATTGAGACTACTCATGGTTAAAATTAAGCACATACTTAAGTGCTTTGATGGATTGAAGCCATATCCCTCAAAAGAAAATGTATTAAATAGTTAGACTATTAGATTCACACTGGTAGAGAGGAAGACTGTCTTCTAGGAGCAGGATTTTTGGCTAGATGACTTTCTAGAACTTTGCAGAATAAAGACTGCTGCTGTAAATAACCTGAGTCTAGAATCATTACATTAAGCATTGGCTTAACCCAGAGGTGGGCAAACTACAGCCCGCGGGACCGTCCTGCCCGGTCCCTGAGTTCCTGGCCCACGAGACTTGCCCCAAGCCCCTCCCCTTCTGTTCCCCCTCTCCCAAAGCCTCAGCTCGCTCCGCCGCCAGCACAATGCTCTGGGCAGCAGGGTTGCGAGCTTTTGGGGCAGCACAGCTGCAGAGCCTGGCCTGACATGGTGGTCTGTGCTGCACCGCGGTGATGGCTGTGGCTGGCTCCAGCCGGGTGGCATGGCTGTAGCGCCGCCAGCCACTGGTGCTCCAGGCAGTGCGGTAAGGGGGCAGGGAGCAGGGGGGAGGGTTGGATAGAGGGCAGGGGAGTTCAGGGAGGTGGGCAGGGGTGGGGGTGTGAATACGGGTTGGGGCAGTAGGAGGGTGGGGAACATGGGGGTTGAATGGGGTCTGGGGGGGCAGTCAGGAATGAGAGGAGGGGTTGGATGGGCAGCAGGGGGCGGTCAGGGGCAGAGGTTTTGGAGGCAGTCAGGGGACAGGGAGAAGGGGTGGTTGGATGGGGCAGGGGTCTCCAGGGGGCAGTCAGGAAGGAGTGGGGGTTGGATGGGGGAGCAGCAGACAGTCAGGGGAAGGAGTTCTGGGGGCACTCGGGGGACAGGGAGAAGGGGTGGTTGGATGGGGCAGAGGTCCCGGGGGGCAGTCAGGAATGAGGGGGAGTTGGATGGGCTGGTGGGAGGCAGTTAGGGGCAGGGGTCCTGGGGGGGCATCAGGAATGAGAGGAGGGGTTGGATTGGGGTGGTGGGGGGCAAGTCGGGTGGGGTTCCGGGAGCGTCAGGGGACAGGTAAGCGGGTGGGAGGGTGGGTGGGGCAGCATCCGGGGGGGTCGTCAAGGGAACAGGGGGGATTCGATGGGGCAGGAGTCTCGGGGGTGGGGATTGGATAGGGGGTAGGGCACAGGCCATGACTCCCTCCCCTAATCGGCCCTCCATAAAATTTCCTAAACCCGACGTGGCCCTTAGACCCTGGCTTAACCTGTCAGCACTGTCCTGTTGGATCGAATACTCAAAGTATCTAGCATAGATGTATTGGGGGATGTGGGAAATTTAGAATAAGGTCGTTAGGTTTCAAAAAGCTAATAAGCCGTGGTGCATTGCTCTCCAAGTGCAGCCATCCTCTTTTTTTCAGAGAGCTTAACTGATGTGTGGCTCTTCCATAAAGAGTGATAAATCATTCTCTAATTTCCCTATGCTTTTGTGCATTTAATGCCATATACCTAACTAGAAATGAAGTGATAATAAAATACATGCTGAATTTTTAAAATAAAATCTTAGTCCCCAAAGCACTAAATCCTCTGCATAGCTGAACTTGAACAAGCTGACAGGGACTTTACCTTTTACTGTCACTAAATTACCCACATACCATTTCTAATTAAAGGCTATTGCTCTGAGTTCACGTATAATAGGCTGCAGATCAAGATAAGAAATAGCTGGTTTGATTGCTTGGCATCCCCAGGGAAAATGTCCACTTAGAAAAAGCTTCAAAATTAGTATTTTGCAACAATGAGCCATTCTGAAATGAAATGATTTCTCCCCCCAGCTTCTGTTAATATCAATGTCTCTGATAAAATAGGGTCAGGTCATGAAACCAGGGCAGATATTATGGTCTTGCACTTAGAAATACTGGCCTTATCCCCCATGTTCCCCATGCAGTTCAGGATGTTGAGTTATCCTATGCAAGGCTTTGATGGACCTATACACAGGCATATAATAGATGCTTATATGACATAATGTAGGTGCTGAACACCAGATGCTATGAACAGTGAGCGAGGAGCAGGAAGACAATAGTTGCTTTGATTCTTTTGAAGTCAAGCCAAATGTGAATTACTTAGGATGGGATTTTCATAGGAGCCCAAGGTAGTTTGGGGTTCAGCCCCCATTGAATGGCAGTGGGATTTGGGCACCTAATTCCCTTGGGCTAATTTGAAAATCCAAGCCTTAGAGGATACTTTTAGAAACTAAGAGTGAGCAATCTGTGTCACTGAGGGACTTCCGAGGATTTGGCACCACGAGCATTCAATCTGTGCCTACACAGGTGCTTTTGAAATTGTTTGCAACTGAGCTTTGAAAAATTGCGTAGAATGTCTTCTGATACTTAGTGGAGTTGTTGCAGGAAATATGGTGTGCATGTGGAAGAAACAAAATCAACTGCTGTCATTTCTAGGCAATGTGCCTATTTTTGTATTTTTTTAAAATGTAGAATAAATTTTTAAAAGGTTTAAGGGCATGTGGTTGTATCTTCATTTTTATGGCAGTCAATTTAATTATTTCATATCGAGTTTGAACCTAATGGAGATTGACTGTCTTGTTTTCGTATAGTAATGATGTGTACTGAGTTGAAAGTGAAGATGTTAGGGGATAAAAAATAGTGTTGTGACTCCTATTGATTAGCTGTCTTGTTTGCTTCATTGTTCAGGCCTCATTGGCCTCTTGGGCAGAGGGACACCCAAGTATAACATCTGACATTTTCCTGAAAAGATGTATGCTTTAAAAGTGACAGCTTCACTTAAAAAAAATAATAAAGTGTTGATGTATGAATGCTGTAGTCTTTGCAAAAGAAACCTGATGGATTAGAGCAGACAAAAGAGGAAGATTTCTGAAACATTCCTCCGGTCAGTTTCCTTTCAAAAATAGATTTAGTAGTAAGTGTCTTTACAATGATGACAACACTCGTAGTATCCATATGTTTAAAGAAAAGGATTGAAGTCAGAGTAAGTGGGGATGAGCAATAAAAGCTGAGTTTATCTTCAAAGAGTGATTAGAATATTCTTACTTATGTGTTCAGTTTTAATTAAAAGCTTCAAGTAGTCATGAATTCCAGAAGACTTGAACATATGTTAAAAAAGAAGAATACATTCTTGCTTGAAGTAACAAATAGTTCCATTTAAAACTTTAAGAAAATACTGAATAGAAGATTGTCTTTCATAATCTTCTGACACTTGACTTTTTTTATGCAGTTTTGCTCATTCTCCTCAATGTTTTTAATGCTAAATATGATGGTGTATGGCAGTGTTATATTACTCTGTAAAAGATTAGATTCAATAAAAATTAATGAATCAATGAATAAACACATTAAAATTCCATTATGGATCATGCTTATATAGATAACAAGCCATAATTCACCCTGCATTGTCTATCAAGGTGTCAAAGGGAATCTAGTACTCTGGATAATTTTATATACCATATGTGACAAAGTATATAAGCATATGAGGATGATTTAAGGACTGAGTGGCAGCCAATTTTAGAAATGCCCCTGATTTTGTTAGTTTAAGTTACAAAAGGACAGATTCTTCCATTCTTACTCATAGTGAGTAGAACCTTATTTTGTGTGGAGTCTCACTGGATAGAAAAGTGATATGATGTGTAACTGTGGGTTAGGAGCAGGGGTATTGTAAAATGGGACTCTATCTCACCCTAAATTATCTTGATGGAACGAGAAGCAACCTGTCTCTCATTGACCCCCCTCCCCCCAGCTTTACCCAGAGGAACAGGCTGGGCATAGTTTTCCACCTATGGGAAGGAGTGGGACTCTAGTAACTCCAGGGGACTTCTTTCCAGCTAATCTTTCCAGAATGAAGCACTCAAAAGTCAGGAAATGGCAAAGTTAAGATTACATGATAATCTTAACTGCACTATCACTGTGTATGTATTGTAATTTAAGCCCAAATTTTGAAAGCTATTTAGGCATTGCTATGCTCAGCGTTGCAACACCACTTAGGAACCACAATCCCATTGACAGTCTCCCTTGGGATATAGGCTCCTAAATGCCCAAATCCCTTTGAAAATGAGATTTAGGTGTCTAAATTGTTCCAGTGCTGAGGGTAGCAATGTCTAAATACCTTTAAAAATTGGCCTTAGTGTTTTGCTTTATGGTCATGTTCTATTTCTGAAATAATATACTGTAGTAATTTTCTTAAATATAAGGCTCCAGATACATGTTTGTGGTATCTTATAGTCAGGCATATTACCAAGCATATCAGGGCAAGATCACATACTTACTGTTTCTCAAGTTATACAATAACATCAGTAGGTACTTGACAGAGAAATATTAGATGCAGCCAAAATTACATTAATGGAAAGAAAACATGTTAGAGTTATTTTATGGAATGAATTATACAAAGCAGCACGTAATGCTGAATAACAAGGTACAGATTAGTTCCAGGCAGAACATATTTTTTTTAATTTTGAGGACATTCATTTTATATCTGAAACTAAAACTCCAGGAGAAAATCCAGTTTTCACTCAGGCAGCTGCAGTGAGGAGACCTGAAAGTCAAAAACTTTCAGTTTTAATTCCACCCCCTACTCCACTTTCAGAAATCCTCTTTTATTCTTTTCCTTGTCATTGATAGCTTACCTTCAATATCTTTCCAGGGTTCTGCAACCAGCTCCGTTTGTGTGCTCTAGAAATAAGAGAACATAAATATCTTCCAAGACAGTAGAGATGTGGAAAACTGCATTACATAAAGTTGTGATTTCTCTCTCTCTCCTTTTTAACATTATTTGCATTAACTGACACTCTGTAATGTATATATAGAATGTCTGAGCCTCAGGGTGAATGGAAAATCCACAGCAAATTCTAGAGTGAGAGAATCAAGAGCAGTTCTCATTGTAGCAAGATGAAGCAAATGAAGCCAGCCAAGGAACAAAAATCTTTCCTTCCTATTCCTTTCCTGAGTTACGTGATTTTGGCCATGAGATACTTTTTTTGGTGCAGCCAGAAATATCACTTCCCCCAATGAAGGCATCTGAAAACTCTTCAGGCTTCCTATGACGACCAACTGTCTAAGCCTGAGAATGTTCAGAAAAAAGGATCCACATCCTAATGTAGTGGATTTGAAGTGGGAAATGATTAAGGAAATATTATTTTATTTTTTTCCTCTCTGTGTTTGCCTAAAGAAATATGATGACTCTTCTGTTCCCCCCAAAAATGGAGAAATGCCGCAGAGATTTAACAGTATGTTTTCTGTGATGGTCAAATCATCAGTAAAAGGTAATGAATATCTGTTCTGATGTCAATGCAGTGTGAAAGGACAAGAAAAATACTGTACTGATGGATTCAGTGTTAAGCTCAGAAATGAAAGAAACATTTTCTAGTTTTGGGATGTTCTTTCTAATCGTGTATTATAAAATTAGCTAAAATAATTATACGGGTGTCTGGAAGCACCACCTATTATGAAAGTTTCCTAACAGTTCCAGTTACAAGATCTTTTTCTCAGTTGCCAAACTTTAACTGCTTGGGCTGAAATTTTTCAAGATGGGTGTTTGCCTTTTTTTTTTTTTTTAAACATTTCAGCCAAAATGGTGCAGTTGTTTCCAAGAATGAGGCCAGGGCAAAAATACATCATTTTGGGAAAACATTCTGGTGACAAAAGAACATAAGAACGGCCATACTGGGTCAGACCAAAGGTCCATCTAGCCCAGTATCCTGTCTTCCAATAGTGGTCAATGCCAGGTGCCCCAGCGGGAGTGAGTGGAACAGGTAATCATCAAGTGATCCATCCTGTTGCCCATTCCCAGCTTCTGGCAAACAGAGGCTAGGGACACCATCCCTGCCCATCCTGGCTAACATTTCTTGAACATATAATAGTGTCCCCATTCTTTGGAGTGGGGACTTGAAATATGGTAGGGGAATGTCCCTATGTGTTAGGGAGTTGCCTTTTACTACCCCTATGAAAATCTGTCCAAATCTGACCAAGTTGCAAGCCTCTGAAAAATCACAGTGTGCACATTCTCAGTACAGACTTATTTGATTTTAGCAGCTAAAAGTCTCCAAAGAGTCCATGCTCATTGAACATGCTCAAATCTGATCAGGCTGTGCAGGTGTCATCCCCACAGAGTAACTGAGCATGCTCCAGATCACGACTACAGGGCCAAATCCAGATTTTCCCTGTAATAGCAGCTCTAGTCCAGGGTGGGGCCAGGCACTGGAACTGAGAGCAGGGAGCTTGTCTCTCCTGCTCTCAATGACTCCCCTGCTGGCTTCCTGGCAACATGGAAAAGGTTGCCATCTGATTCTGATGCAGAGGGGACAGGACCGGCTTTAGGCTTATTCCACCAATTCCCCCGAATTGAGCCCCGTGCCTAAGAGGGCCCCACACCCAGTGAGAATCCCTTCCCTGGCTAGAGATGCCTTTTTAATTTTTACTCACCTTGCGGCGCTTTGGGTCTTCAGCGGCACTTCAGCAGCGGGTCCTTCAGTGCCGCTGAAGACCTGGAGTGAGTGAAGGACCCGCCGCTGAAGTGCCGCCTAAGACTCAGAGCACCACCTGGTGAGTACAAGCCCCACATGTTTTTTTACATTTTTTTTTTAAAGTCATCCCTGCCGGGGCCCCGTCAAAACTGTTTGAATTGGGCCCTGCACTTCCTAAAGCCGGCCCTGAGAGGGGACAAAAGCCAGACCTGCAGCTGGGAGGGGAGTGGAATGGGACAGGCAGGTAAGACTGAAACGGGAGAGAAGGAAAGAGAAGTTGTGACCGGGACTGGCTGGGCAAGGAAACTGGAACTCAGAGCTGGATGGAGCAGGGGAAAGTGGGACAGAAACAAAGAGCTGGATGGGGAAGGGGAGACCAGGAACTGTTTGGGCAAGCGGAGTGGAGCCAGGGAAGAGGTGGGATGGAGAAAGACAGGTACGATGAGAAGCCAGGAGTGCGAAAGTGGGAGTGGCTGGGAAGGAGGCTGCCTGGATAATAGTTTGATGCAACATATTCCACCATTTGTCCTGGCAGCCTCCACTAGTGAACCTCTGGAGGAGGTAGGTTGTGCAAATACTGCTTACCCTTCCCTGGGGGTGACTCCCATTGGGACATAGTGAACAAATCAAGCCTCATGTCTTTGCTTCTGAACAGCTTGCTTAGGCTTTTGATCCCAGGTCCAAACTCCTTCCCAAACCAATTACTAACTATCCCTTCAGGCTTGCACTCCAAGTCCCAATCCTCTCCCCCAACCATTTACTATATTTTAACAATCAAATAGGAGCTGACTAAAAAAAAACAACATAACCCGTTCATCTTTCAGTAATGCAGAATAAAAACCCATTTCCTGGACTAGCCTTTGAATACCATTTCATATAAAGACCTCTTTGAACAATACACTGAAATTTATAATCTCATTAATAAGGTTGAGGCAGTGTTTTATGGTGGGTAGTTAGAGAATGAAACTAGGAGTTAGGAGACCAGAGTTCTATTGTTCATTTTCTTCTGACTACTTGTGTGACCTACAGCACAGCAGTATAGGCTTCATTTTCAGAAGCATTTACTAATTTTATGGTCTTCATTTTTTGGTAACTGACTTGAGATACCCTCTAGTTAATTTTCAGAGCTGAACCCACACGTCCCACTCTGTGCCTCAGTTTCTACATCTGTAAAATTTAGGTAATGGATTATGTTCTTGTAAAGAAGTACAGCTAGTCAAAATATAGATAATGTACACATGAGGAAATAATAAAGAATGTGAACTGTAGGTATCATCTCTTGTAGCTGTTTGTAACTGTAGTCCAGTCAAGTAAGATGCAAGCTCAGAAAGTCGTCTACCTCATAGGGCAGATGAGAAGCTCTAGAGATTTTTTAAAATGCAGCCAGATGAATAAATATTTGTCTTCAAATATTTCTTCAGTTTCAGCAATCTGTTCTATAGGCAAAGTCTTTCTTATTCACTTTTGCGAAGTATTTCGATATCTGGAAATGGTTGGGGAGGGGATTGGGACTTGGGAGTGCAAGCCTGCAGGGGTAGTCAGTAATTGGTTTGGGAAGGAGTCTGTAACTGGGATCAAAAGCCTAAGCAAGCTGTACAGAAACAAACACATGATGCTGGATTTGTTCATTATTCCCCAAGGGGAATGACCCCCAGAGAAGGGAGTATGTGATATGTAGAGTTCTCATGGAAGTGTAATTAATCATTGTATTCACTGTAGCTAGTAAACCATCCAAAGGGTCACCTGTCATCAAAAGATGGTCCAGCCAAAGATGGTCCACATGAACCTGTCTTCAGGTTCTCCAAACTCAGTTACGCCATTGAATCAATTCTTCTTTATGTAGTTATAAGGAAAGCAGTTGATCTTAGGCCATTTCTGGGATCCCAAGCAGTAAGATACACATGCTTACATCTTTCACAGCTGAATGGTTTCATCCTAATCACTTGTATATTTCTCCAACATTTTGACCTCATAAAAACATAATGTCACAGGATACTTAGATTTTATGATAATTTATTCTGAAGATTGTGGCTTTTGAATCTCTCATATGCAGTTTAATGACAACATTCTTGTCATCAGGCAAACTTCCGATTCATATTTGTATCTTCATTTTCCACACACCAAAAAATAAGCCTGAGGACGATTTACAGCGGCACTAGAGACGGGGGCAGGGAGACCGAGAATAAGGCAAGTGAAGACCAATCATGCTAAAATGAGGCATGTTTTGCTGCTGTTTTCTTTTTGTTGTATTTTTTTCTGGATTGACTCCAGAGAAGCTCTCTTCCTAGTCACTCCTGTTGTTGTATGTATACTGATGCATAAATTCAGGTCAAGTATGAAACCTGGTTTCTGTATTCATGGTAAGAATGTGTAATGTTCTTATCAACAGATAACAAGAAATCTGAACTAATTTAGCTCATGACCTTATTCTTTCACTATTAAGAGTAGAGATGGTGTTTGCTTAGTTGTTAATACATTCAGTTCAGTAAATTAGAGCTGCTTGAAATTTCTACTAATCCTTTCCCATTGAGGGATTCCCAGGACTAAGTGATGCTGAATAAACCAAAAACCACATGCGCACACACAGGTTTCTGAGATTTTCTGGATCAAATATAATTTAAGGGGCACAACATTCCTAAATGAGATTTTTTTTAAAAAAAGATTACTGTACAGAAAGCACCAATGAATAAACACTGTTTATGGAAAATATGCATTGCATGAACCTGGCTCATAAAGTGTCCAAGTGCTGAGGGGTTATTCTGCAAGGAAAGAATTAACTAATATATAAGTATAAAAGTAGAAAAATGGTTTAACACCCAGCATAAAGATGTTTTTTGAATGAATCAGTCTGCTATTTAATTTACATTTTGAGGGCTCATTAGGATGATGAATGACACTGCTGGAGAATAAAACATACTTCCTGAACAAAAGAAAATCTCTGTAGCCTAATAACATTTTATGCCAGTACTTACATTTGTCAGAAGTGGATGCTATTTATCCCTATGATTATTTAAAAATCATTTTTATTGTCCTTTGTGCTGTGTCCTCTTCTGGGAATTTTAATTCAGAGTTTGACACCTACTTATTAACTTCCTTGAAGTATGGAGTACAAAGGCTTATACTATATAAAGAATTCTACACAACCATGTTTATGTTGCCTGCAGCTGTACACAAATTAGCTCATTTTGGATTCATTTCTCTTTGAAATAGAAAGTGTTTTGGAGTTGTGTAACCTTTACCACCTCAGTAAAGTAAATGAGAACTGATTTCTGCTGAATCAGAACTATAAAGAGGAGGTATTTTCGGCATATTAGAAATACACAGTAGTTGCAAACCTTCTGCCTCATTTTCTTCATCCTTCCTTTCACAATGTGATAAAGTATAATCCCAAATATTTCAAATTTCAGGTTCTACCCTTTCTTTAATGAGTCAGTAATAGAGTGACCAGACAGCAAATGTGAAAAATCGGGATGGGAGGTAATAGGAGCCTATATAAGAAAAAGACCTCAAAATTGGGACTGTCCCTATAAAATCAGGACATCTGGTCATCCTAGTCAGTAATCATTTACTGTCTTTTCACACAAATGCTTATACATGTCCCTGTTCTGGAGTCACAGGAATAAAGAACATCGACTCAGTTACAAACATATGAACTTGAAAACTGACTGTGTTTTGGTAAATTATGTTTCATTACATAACTGTATTTTCAGAGTTTGTCTCAGAAGATCTACTGTTTTTATACCCTATAAACATTAAAGGGTTATAATTTTCTAATGCAGAAGCCATCATTTCACCCTCCACACACCCCCAAAAAGGACTTCTGTACTTCTAACAGTAGAGGAATCAGACCACAAGAATTAAATTAAATCAAAGATGTCATTTGTATTACAGAAGAAATGCTTCAGCTGCTTAGTTAGCTTTTTGTGGGACCACATAAACTAGAAGGCATACAGCTTTGCTTCATTCACTATGATGTGATGTAGATATGCTTGATCTCATTCTCATTCCTCTTTATAAAGTCATTCCTCATTCTTCATGATGGGTAAGGCTGACAATAAACCAGCTAGCAGTATAGCAGAAAAATGATTTTCCTAAGTAGAATTCTGCTATCCATTCTAACTTCAACTTTTTCTACTGCCTTTGGTAGCCTCATTCCACCTGTGAAGCAGTGCATTTCAGTGGTGGGGAATAACCCCTGTATACACAACTTTTAAAGTGCTTTGGAATCCTTTGTGATGAAAGGAAGTTCTTAAACATTTAAAAAACCTTATTTACTTCACAAACAACAATAGTTTAGTTACATTTTAATGTTTTAAAGTCTATAATATGTATTACTGGCATGCAAAACCTTAAATTAGAGTGAATAAATGAAGACTCGGCACACCACTTCTGAAAGGTTGCCGACCCCCATTGTAGACTATTTAAAATTATCCGCCTTTAATCCATTTGTATCTAGTCAAATGGCAGAACATAACCAATGTTGTATTGCATCTTTGTGAAAGGCACATCCGGTGTGTCATAAGCATTGCCCAAATGATGGACTGCAAGCTGAACAAAGACAGGAAGTTACTTAATCTGTCAGTTTCCCACCCTGTGAAATTGAAATCATAAATACTTTCCCTTTGGGAATTTGCTCCCCACAATTGATACATGCACAGGCCTGGAACTTTCTAGGAAGCTGTTGGGTTGTGTGCATGCACACTCTGGATCAGAAATGAGAATGACTGGCTGTCCTTTAACCAAAGACAGTAGACAGTGGATCTTCTAAAGGACAGAGCAAAGTATCAAGCCGTTCTGACTTTTTTTTAACTAGGTCTCTCTAGTGTCAGTATTCTGAGTGCAAAATGAACAAGTATTATGCTTTTGCAAGACTATTTTGTTTTCAGTTTTCAAATTATGTTCTAGGATTTAAGATTCATATTGTTCTCTTGTGCCTTGATTTGAAACCTATTGTGAGGTAATAACCATCAGTGAAGTACCAAAAGCAATGGCATAGTAATGAAAACTGTATCTCTTTTCCACATTGTGGCCTCAATCCTGCATAGTGATCTGTACAAGTGGAGTGCAGTGACTCCATGTAGCTTTTATTGTCCACCACAATAGAATCAGGGCACAATAGTCCACCACATAGAATCAGGGCCTATGTTAGCAATATTTTAGTCATGAACCTAGTTTTCTACCCATTCCCCATCTGTGTATATGTGTACTGAAAATGTATAATGCTTATATTATAAAAAAGACTTGGTAATGCCAGGTTCCTTCTGGCAACTTTCTCAGAAAGTAGCAGAGCCAGACATAAAGGAAAACAATATCCTTATTGTAAATTAAATGCATATAAATGTAATTCACAAAACTTCTACTGTGCTGGATATAAATCAGAGAGACAAACATACATATCAGCCACAAGTGAATATCCCAAAAAACAGAGGTGCTACCTTTATTGGAAAATTGGCTTCTATAGTACTGATAATCCAAAGATCATGTAGAGTGGGCATTTGTAGCAATGAGAAGGAAAAATGGAGATGTTTTTCATGTGGCAAAAATATTTTTAGAAGTTATGACAGTAACAAGTGATGGTGCTAATCACATTATTATTATTTATATTACAGTAGTATCTAGAAACCCCATTAGTGCAAAGCACTGTGCAGACAAGTAATAAAGAACACAGTCTCTGCCCAAGAAAGCTTTGAAATTCCCACAGTAATAGTCACTTGCATCCGTACAATATTTTAATTTTAGTACCTGATTCATGAAAGCATTCCTTTTCAGAACAGCACTTAAACAGATGCTTAACTTTTTCCATTGATTTAAGACCTTTGCTGACTTTGGGGATTACTTCTTTGATTTCCAGTGCTTTCAAGTGAGAACCAAATGTTTTCCATTCCATTCTGGAACTTGTGGCTGTGAACGATAGCAGTTTTCTGTATGATTATTAATGACTAATTTTTTATGATAACACACTTGAAATATGTTTAGTGATTTTTGCTTTATTTAATTAGACAAACTAGTAGTGCTTAGAATATTTCTTTATTATACTGATGTTTTCAATTAAACTCAAAGTGCTCATGGTAAAATTGTAGGATCAGTCTGCATTTGCACGCATTTGAGTTTTTGGTCATTATTTTTATAATTATTAAATAGTGATGGACTTATCTCCAGTATATGAGCATCACTGTTTAGTATTTTCCTAGTGTTGTTATAATTTTACAAATATGTGAAATATGGTTATAGCAACAATGCAAAAGAAAAAGCACAGTAGGGAATTATTATTATAACCATAAAGAACTAGCAAATTACTTTTTCCCAAGGTCAGCTGCAGGAAATATACATATCTCATAAAACTACCAGGAACCAAACTACTACCCTTCTCTCAGAGCCATTCAATTGGCAGAGTAGAGCTATTCCAGGAAAGCCAATTCCATTCCACAGATGATTTTGATATTTTGAATTGTGATATCATTCCAATTCAAAGCAAAATCCAAAAATTGTTAAAATTGTCTGTGAAAGAGAATGGAGCCCCTGTATGGGGGCAGTCTGTCTGGAACCCCGGGGATCCCTGGCTCAGAGGCAGTCCACCTGGCAAGCTGCCCCCAAGCTGTGAATCCTGGAAGCCCTGGGGTCCCCAACTTGGAGACAGCCTGCATGGTGGGCTGCTGTGGAGCCCAGCAGGCAAGCTGGCAGACAATCAGACAGGTTTCAAAACCTGCCTGGCTGGGAGGGATCCATCAGACCCCTGCCTGGGTTCTGGAAGACCTTCATCAAAATTGAACCATCTCCAGACTGTTTCAATTTCAATGAATCAACAAATTTTGATGAAAGAATGTTTCATCAGAATTGTTCCCACCAGCTCTATGGCAGAGTCAATATAGAACTGACAACTGCTAAGTTGCCAAGCCTGGTCTCTAACACACGAAGTATGTTCATGAATAACTAAATATCCTTGTATTCTGTGCGGGCTAGAGTAGCTTGTTTGATAACAGTAATTATCCCGCAAAAACAGGGTCACAAAAAAGCTTTCACAGGAAAGTTTCACTTTGTGCTAATCCCATTCTTTCTCTAGCTAAGTGCAAGGCTGAATGTCTGGTGCTGAAAATAGCATGGAACATTTGTGTTCCTTTTGGATCTTGATTCTCCACTTGGCCCAACAGATTTCTATTCTAGCAAAGACTAAGGGCTTGGCTACACTGAAGAGTTGCAGCGCTGCTGTTGGGGTTACAGTGCTGCAACTCACTCTGTGTCCACACTTGCAAAGCACAGCCAGCGCTGCAACTCCCTGGCTGCAGCGCTGGCTGTACACCTGGTCTGCTTGGGGTGTAGCGATTCCAGCGCTGGTGATGCAGCGCTGCTCATCAGGTGTGGACACCAACAGCGCTGTTATTGGCCTCCAGGGTATTAAGAGGTATCCCAGAATTCCTGTCCACAACAAACCGGAAGAATGGCTGAACGACGAGCTCTAAAAAACAAACACAGCTGCTCTTTGCTCCAGCGAGCGAGCGAACCGAGGAAGAGGAATTGCTTTGGAGTGTTCACAGCTATTTATTTAAGGGGAGAGGGGAGTCTGTGTTGAGCAGCTGCTTATGTGGTCTGAAGGCTATTTAGGAGTGCATAATTTGCATTTAGTGAATAAGAGAGGGGTAGGGGAAGGGTCAAAACTTTTAAAATGATTGAAGGTAGATGCTGTGTATCTTCCAGTCCTTAGAACTTGCAAGGCAGGTAGCTGAGAACAGTGTCAGCTCCAAAAATACACTCTTTCTGTCTCCCCCACGCTCCCTGTCACACTCCACCCCACCCCCCTGTTTTGAAAAGCACGTTGCAGCCATATGAACGCTGGGATAGCTGCCCACAATGCATGACTCCCAACAGCGCTGCAAATGCTGCAAATGTGGCCACACTGCAGCGCTGGTCGCTGTCAGTGTGGCCACACTGCAGCGCTTTCCCTGCACAGCTGTATGAAGACAGCTGTAACTCCCAGCGCTGTACAAATGTAAGTGTAGCCATACCCTAAGAAGTCACATGAACAAACAAAATATTTTACAAA
Organism: Chelonoidis abingdonii; assembly: GCF_003597395.2. Lineage (NCBI taxonomy): Eukaryota > Metazoa > Chordata > Testudines > Testudinidae > Chelonoidis > Chelonoidis abingdonii. The sequence continues at coordinate 251,345,636 of NC_133769.1, read as the reverse complement.
TACTAGCAGAGCTATGAACAGGGAAACAGCAACTGAGCCAGAAAGCTGAAGGAAGCATTCCAAATATAAATAGCCTATTGCATCCTCCTGACAGGTATGAGATTTTTATAGTGTATTCTTTTCAGCTTTTTCTTGTATTATATTGTATTCATACATTGTAATATTAATATAGAATTGCAACTAAAGACCAGCAAAAACTTTGTGTGCTCCTCATCTGAAGAGAACTATACCATCCAAAACCTCAGCCCCTGCTTGCAAACTGTTAATGTACAATGGATGAGAAATTCATCATTTCTATAATAAATACATTAAAAAATACAATAATTTGATCTTTATCATTCATATTTTCTGAAAACAATGAGTACAGAATAAACATAATCATTGGATGATTGCAAATTATTCGGTCCAGTAAAGAAAGTGTGACGACTGGTGACAATGTCATATTAAATATCATATATTCAATACATCCTCTCTCATCCAAAACAAATAATTTTGGAGTAGTCCATGTCCATCACACATACGTATTATGCAGATAGATTCAACACAATGCATACTTCTCTGTTTCTTATGCAATGTCCAAACAAGAAGTGAAGATATTTTTGTGTTCTGTGTAGGGTTGCCATCTTTCTAATTACTGGTAACTGGACCCTAGAGACTCCGCCCCTGTCCTGCCTCTCCCCCCAAAGCCCTGCCCCTGCTCCATCTCTTCCCTCAAGGCCCACCCCTCCTTTTGCCTCTTTTCCAGGCCCCACCCCCATCGCTTGCTTCTCTCCCCGTGTCCTCCTGTCACTCTCTGGAGCATCCCAAGGAGCCTGCCTGACGGTAAAAGGAGGTCCCAGCTGAGCTGGGGCTGGCACAGGTTGATGATCCGGTGCCTTCTCCACCCAATGGTAACCGGGCTCTTGGTTTGGGTGCCATTTAGGGTTACCAGGTCCGCATTTTGACCAGACTTTCCCGTCGAAAACCAGGCACCTGGCAACCCTAGTCCTGTGTATTACATTCATTTTTATTATTCCAGAATTCTGATTTGGGAAAACCAACATTTATTATACTGAAACACCCTGGCTTTTAATCACTTAATTTGTGCATATTTTGTATATCATAATAGCTGGCTTATAAAAGAAATTACGAGACATTAATGTAATCAGTGGGTTTCGGATATCTTTTCATTCTCACAGGTTAAGGTATTGATTAAAAACTCTGTATTCTATTGCTGGCTCATTTCACAAGTCAAGCCTGCTATTTTGCTATTGACTATTGAAAATGTCTCCATATAAATAATGATAGTCTTACTTCAGAGGAAGCTTTGATCCTCAGAACTTAACTAAAATATTTACTTTTTAAAAAGTTATTTTAAAAGTGTTTTAGTGTTCGTAATATAAATTCAAAGGCCTGTAAACACTATCCGTTTTGCAGTTTCAATCATGTTACTCAGATTAAGCAAACCTGTTTGAACCATTTTTGAAAGTGAGACAGAAAGATGAAACCAGTATATCTTGACATTTTGAGAAGTCTTTTTGTTCCTCTGTCTTTTGGTGCCCAATAGCAACTTACTCCAGGGCCATACCAGAGTCACATAAAAGAATTTTTTTTAAAACTAGACAAAAAAGTTTAATGTGTTGAGAACAAAAAACTTCTTTCTTGATTTCCGCTGCAGGATCAAAGAGATCGGGTGTAATAGCCTTGGACTAAATTACCTGCAATTAGGCTGGGGGACTAAATAAATAAATTAAACAGTCAAAAGCAGCAGAGAAACAATAAAGAAAATAGTAAGATGTTTACAGCATTTATTAACCTGGAAATATCAACATGAATAAAATCAGTGAGTACATATAACAAAAGCACCATGGTTTTCTCAACCTGAAGACTTCCACTTCTTTTGCCACTCTGATTTCCTTCTATATCCATTTATTTTCTGTGCTTCCTGTAATGATTCTGTGGCTATCAGTGGAAATGGAAATCAGGATCTTCTGCTTAAAAAAATATTTGCCCCATGTACTTGATCTAAAGGAAGAGTAGATTTACACTTAAAATGCTCCAGCAATGCAGCTGTGCCACTGTAGCACTTCTGTGTAGACACTACCTAAGCTGATGGGAGGGGTATAGGAGAGGTATAGATTTTTCAGTGTCAATTCCTAGTATAGATCAGGCCTAAGACTTCTGTTAGCTGTAGTAGTATTAGGGCTATTTTCCTTTTTCAGTTTGCACCTGAAGTGAAACTTCGGTTATGTCTATACTGTACTTGGGGAGCTTGGGTTGTGATTCCCAGATCATTTAGACATATTTGCACGATCTCTCATAGAGCTTGCAGATTTAAAATAGTATGTAGTCACAGTAGTGCAAGCAGCAGCACAGGCTAGCTGCCCCAATTACATACCTGTGTGGTCAAGGTGGCTTTGTACTCAGGACGGCCAGCCTGTGCCACTTCTTGCTGCTATTGCAACTCCACTACTATTTTTAAAGCAGTAGCTCAGTGAGAGCTAGCGTGAGTATATCTACATGAGCTGGGAATCACACTCCTAGCTCCGTAGTCATAGCCATAGATACACTTAGCAGGGCTGGCATTCCAGCCAGTAGGAGATAGTGGTGCATACACATTGTCTACCATGAGGATTGTAGTGTTCTGGTCAAAGGCTAATTGTGGCTTGTAAAGTGTAAAATTCCCAAGATATGGCACTGTGTTGGTTATTTTTCCTACTAATTTTTCATATTAAAAGGATAATGTCAATTTGAATGTTAAAAGTGGTGTCAGTAATTGCACCTGACCAAGTCTGCCTGCCAATTTTTTGTAGTTCTACAATTTTATTTTCCCATTTAAAGAAAAAAATTTTTCTCCTCCCTGGTTGGTGTATGGAGGACCTATGCAAACAGGAGGGGAAACTGGCTAACTGCCTAACTCTGCAGGGAGAATGGTAAAGCTGACTATACATAAAGTACTGTCAAATGCACAAAGTAAATAAAGTGGTAAAAATAGAGATTTTTTTTCTCTCTCTAATCTCTTTTAATACCTGTTACTTGTGACAACCACAGGTAACTAATTATCAGACAATAATATGATTTTCCAATGATGATATGCCTTTAAAAGGAACATTGCCATGTGGAAATGTATAAGTGACATCAGCTGAAGAGCCAAGGAGACAGAAGTACAGGCCTGAGATTCTGTACTATACCTGGAAGAGATGCAGCATGGAAAGGTGCAAACCAGGAGAGCAAAGAGCTAAGATGACTAGAAGCCACCTTTGCTCCCAGCTTCAGGGACCAGCGTGTTCCCCAGCGTAAAGCTCTAATTTATGGTGCACTCCCAGGCTGCTTACAGGCTGCTTTGCTGTCTGTAGCACCTGAGAATTCCTGTAGCTGTACAAACTATGTGGACTTTCCTCCCTCCCCCAACAAATACTCTACCCCTCTACCTTACCTCCGGCACACCCCCTCCATGGTGGCTTGCATAGGACAGAATGCACCTGTCCAGTGCTTCCCAGCTGGCTAAAGGGCTTTTATGGCCCCTACTTTACACTGCCATAGCACTGATCAAGGGCTGCTGTGGAAAGGGGAGTCTCTCACCATGTTTGTTTGTTTGTTTGGTCTTTGTCCATGCTGCAACACCATATGCTTAATAAAAATATTGATTCTGGTTTTAACATTCCTGGAACTTTTAGATTTGGTGCTGGTTTCATTTGTTGCTTTTTTAATGATTGGAAGAATAATTATTTTAAAAGGCTTTTGCTTGATATTGCTGGAATAGAACAAGTCAGGGTTCCCCTGGGTTTCAGGGTCTCTGCTGCAGTGCTGTGAGCCTCGACTCTGAGAGTCACAGCTTGAGCAAGGGTTCCCAGGGCTGCCACGTTTTTGGCTCCAGCGGCAGCAACGGACACTGGAAACCCAAGAGCCTCAGTTGGTTCCAGTAGAGCTGGGAAATCAGCCTTGATCACAGCCGAGGATTCTAGGATGTCCAGGCCTCCCCTTCAGCTGCAAGAAGCCTGGAAGCCCTGTGGTTCCCAGCCACAAGGCAGACTGCATAGTGGGGCTGCTCCAGGCTTCTGGGCAATGTAAACCCAGGTTCTGCACCAGCTTGTTAGGTGTGCTGGCAGGGAACCAGCAGGTTTCCATTGGAACTGTGGCAGGCAGTGTTCTGGCCAAATCCTTTGTGCAATTTGACAAAAATTGGTTGAACCCAAAGTGTTTTTGTGAAACATTCTGGGTTTGATGAATCAGCATGTTCTAATGAAACGCCAATCAGTTCTAGTCTCAGGGACCAGTTCATTCCACTGCCCTAGAAAAATTTTTATGTAGAAGTCTGATTTGACAGGGAAGAGCCTTGGAATGTCTTGGTCTGTCTTTCATAGTGATAGTCACTCTGCTGTCTACCTCTAGGGCTTGTTTTACCTGGGACAGTCTCTTGGGCTAGTGAATGGGTAGGGCTGGAAAGCCAAAATTTACTGGCTTCTCCAGGTCCTGGAGGTTTTTTCAGTTAGGATCTCTGGGTCTCTGTCTGAGAAAACTGAGAAGGCAGACTTCAGCAATAGAGCACCCCTAATTAGTCTTTCCCCCATAAGGATCCTGGTTTTTCAGAACCATGAAGCAGATGGAGATGAAGACTAGATCAATTTTACCTCTTGGGAATCTAGACTTGGGTGCTTCATGCTCAGTGCTACTTCTTCGATGTTCTGGCATCAGTATCCTTATTTTGGCCCTCAGTGAAAGTGGCCTTTCTGGTGGCCCTTAGTGTCCACACGGAGAGTCAGTGATGCTAGATTTCTTGTTTCCCACAGTGACAGAGTAATACTTTGCCCTGCTCAGAGCTTTCCCTCCAAGATTAATTCAGATTTTTATAGGAATCAGAATATTATTTTCCCTTCCTTTTGTGATAGGTGGTGTTAGGGTCCTGAAGGTTACCTTACCAATGGGATGAGGAATTCAGGCTTCCTTTGTATCCTCCTTCTGATCCCAAGAAAGGGTTTTTTGCTTCCCAGTTGGTCACTGCTGAATGGATTTGAGTACGTTTTAAGAGAGAGCCTTCCATGCCCCCACAGGTATTAGAGTTTCAGTCAAACATTGTTTTGGGGTCCCTTTAGCAGGGGGGCCTTTTTACTCTGAAAAGGTTTCCACAGAATTCCATATTCCAAAGCCTTCCACCAGTAATAGGTTTAACTCTTTCTTTGCCACATTCTGTAATCACATAACCTTTAGCTCAGCGGGAATGAATACCAATTATCATTTATAAACAGTTCCTCTCATTATGCTCCTATTTATGGCATCTTTTATAGCTTGCTCATTACAAGCACACAAAACAGAAATGTTTGGAGTTAAATAATGTAAACAGGGATGTAATTGATTTTCATGTTGAATAATTTTATTGATTTATTGTTAATTAAAATCTTTTTTAAAAGATCTCTTGGCAAATTAATCCATTTAATTAATTGGATATTGTAGTAGCTCGCGGTATATACATATTAACTTACTGAAAGATTAATAGTTCCATAATATTCTTCTTTCTAACTGTTGCTGCTTTACATGTGTGTATTGGGATTATTGTATATTCTTCCTGGACAAATACACTCAATATATTACACGTATATGGTGGTCTCAGTCCAGTTCCTAGTGCACAAGTGTCTACATCACTCACACATACACACACACAAAATTCCTTCCAAATGACACTAATTGGCATTGTAACAGAGAGGCCAAGAATTGAATGGGAATGGAGGCTAAACTCTATCAGTCGCATAGAAGGTCTTTCTAGGTTACTGTTGAGGGCCTTTGTGGGGTACATGAGAAGCTTGCACTTTCACTAACGGTGCTTTACCTATTACAAAGACAAAAGACTCCAGTTTCCATTATGGAAACTTTCCAATAAAAGACTGTTATGTCAAACAACGAATCAATTTAATACACTTACTGCATGTACTAATATAATGCAGTACAGTAGTAAATGTACTGTGCAGAAGGCATTTCGAAAGGACTCCAATTAACTCTTTTGGAATGACATAATTTTTAGTGGCGAAGGAGACATAAGGACTCAATTCTGCAATCTGTTGAGTGCTTCCTGATAAGTGCTGAGTGCCTTCCACTGCTGTTGACATCAGTGGGAGCTCAGGGCCCTCACTCAGGACTTTGCAGGAGCAGGCAGCTTATATTGCAGTAGTAATTAAAATTGCTACTATCTTATTATATTTTTCAGCTATGTGGCAAGAGAGTGTAATCACATCAGCATCCATTGTTTCATTAGTGAAGAAAAAACATTAATATATTATGACACAGTATTGATTTGATAGTCACTCCTTTCCAATAACAATAAAACCTTTATATTTTATTAATAGAACAATGCAGTTCTTGTCCATTATGCTCCCTTTGATTGTTCCTGGGCTGCAGTGTTTTGTATGAATAAAATGTTGAAGTCTGTGAAATTGCTTAGCCCATCTGCCTGCGCCATTCACTTGAAGTTCCCAAGCTACTTTTATAGGAAATGTTACCAGTGTAGCTGTGGTAATTGATTGTTCCATTGTTGCTAGTGATGGGTAAAAGGGGGATTTGAGGGATTTTTTTTTTAATTTAAAATTTTAAAGCACCCACCATAATGTGTGAACATACTTACCTGACAATGTCTCTCTTGCTATTAGTGTCCTCACATTCTTAGTTCTACTGAGATGGAAAGATGGAACTGTTAACATAGCCACAGTGTTGTTTTGTTCTCACCCACTCTGCTTGTGGAGCCATACTACAGTATGAAAAAAAGAAACATTCTGGATGTCTTTATAAATAGAAGGCACAATAGGTACAACTTAAATAAGACATAGGGCCTACCTGGATGGTGAGATCCTCCCCTCTGTTCTATTCCCTTTGCACTAGGTAAAAGGGCAGGGGTGGGGTGGTGTGAAGAGACTCTAAATGCCCTCTATCTGGAGAGAGGATTGCCCCAGCACGGACACTATGCAAGACAGGCATAAGGCTGTTCTCCACAGGCCCCTTCACAAGCCCTGGTGTATGGGGCATGTCGGGACAAGAAGAGATATGTTGATGATTGGGCCACAGCGTGTAGTGCTACAGAGATTTTGGGCAGTGTTGAAGCCCATAGGGCAGCCTAGAGGCTGCTGTAACTTAAGCCCGCGGGCTGTCTAAATTGTGCCAGAGGTCACTCCAGCCTCCAGAGTGGCCAAGAAGTGAGAGTGCAGAAAGGTGGCATAAAATCAACATAGCTCCCACTCACCTTAGGCTGCGAGTTATGCACTGTGCCTCTTAGGGTACATCTGCACTGCAAACAGAGGGGTGACTGCAGCACTAAAAACATACTGGAGTTGCTTTGATCTAGCCAGCTTAAATAACAGCAACAGTGAAGCTGCAGCAGCATGGACTAGCCATTGGAGTACAAACCCAGGGTTTCAGGCAAGCCTGAATACTCGTTGCAGCTGCCCATGCTGCTAAGGTTTCACGGCTATTGTCATTCAAGAGAGCTAATCCAAGCTAGCTTTGGTCATGTCTACACATGCAGCAGTTACCCCTATGATTACATTGTAGACATATCCTTACAGGCATAGCGCAGAATCTCACTCAGAGTCCTTAAATAGCCAAATCTCCCATTCACAATGGAAGTTTTCTAGATCAGTCCCATAAATTGTCTGCAGGGGCAGCTCTAGGCACCAGCAAAGCAAGCAGGTGCTTGGGGCAGCCCATTTGCAGGGGCGGCAGCCCACAGGGATCCAGCCTGGGACCTGTAGTTCCTTGGTTAGCTCCCTGCCTATAAAGCCAGCCCTGGAGCAGGGAAAGAACTGCATTTCCCAGCATTCCCTTGGCTGCTATCAACAGGAAAGAGAGAGGAAGGGAGTATGGTAGCTGAAACCTCATGCTGCAGTTTGCTGTGAATGGAGAGTTCACTGCTAGAGCGGGGTGGCACTGTGAATGGGGAATAAGTGTGCCCAAGGAGTAGAAGACTTTGGCCCAGATATCCCCTTCAGAGGACATCCCCAGACTGGATTAGGGATACTGGTGTGACCTCACCTTGCAGCCCCCAAAGAAGGAATTGGGTGGACTAAATGGACAGTCCCCCTCTCTATCTGAAGCCTAGTAAGGGAGATATGTGGATCCCACTAGAATTTAAAATGAAAAGTAAGGGAGGGGAGGCTCTGCTAGGGAACTTCGGGAGCTTTAGATACAGTACTAGGCACATAGGAGGATTTCCATGTCTGAGCCATGGAAGCAGAAATTGACTTTTCCTTTCCAGATTTGGCTAATATTCAGAAAGGGAATCTGCCCTCCAGATTTGAACACCTCAAAATTCAGGGGGTGCTCAAGCTCAATTTGGGCAGCCGTTACTTCATTTCTCCCAAATCAAATGTACTGATCCATTGTAATTTGCTGTAGAAAAAGTAGGATAAAATTGAGCAAGAAATGCTTCCCAGTGGTTTTTAGGACTGGAATTGCTATTTTCAACAGCCATTGCCCTTTTTTTTTTTTTTTTTTTTTTAGTTTTATTTGTTTAAAAGGAAGACAGTGATATTGCATTGGCAAATTCCCCATAGAAACAAAGAGTGGAACAAAAGAATAATAAAGGCACCTCAACTTTTCTCATTTATGGAGGACAGTCTTATAATATGCATCCAGGTATCCTCCAATCACACAAGCTGAAAATTGTTCCACTTTACTGCAGTTCTGTAACCATATGGGAACCAAACCTGTCTGTGTTCTGTGCACATCCAAAATTCCTGCTGAATGACCTGCCCTGGGAGCAAGTTACGAGTGACCCAGGGCTGGGGCAGAAGGAGGGTGCAGATGGGAGGCGGGGAGAGCCCAGGGCTGGAGTGGCAGGGGTTGCAGGTGGAGGGGGCAGAGCCCAGGGCTGGGGGTGTGTGGGTGGGGGGAAAGAGGAGAGACCGAGAGCTGGGGCAGCACGGGGTGTGTGTGTGGGGAGAGCCCAGGGCTGAGGTGGCAGGGGGTGTGGGTTGGGGGAGGAGAGCCCAGGGCTGGGATGGCAGGAGGTGCATGTCAGGTGAGGAAAGTCCAGGGCTGGGACGGCAGGAGGGTGCGGGTGGGGGGAGGCCCAGAGCTGAGGCGGCGGGGGTGCAGGTGCGAGGGAAGAGCCTAGGGCTGGGGCAGCAGGCAGGTTTGGGGAGGAGCCTAGGGCTGGGGTGGGGGCAGCCAAAATTTTTTTTTCCTTGGGGCGGCAAAAAACCTAGAGCCAGCCCAGATTGTCTGGACAGTTGGATAGAGTAGTGGATTTCCAAAGTCATTTTCTGCGTGGCATGTGCTATTTTTTAAGCTGTAGTTTGCAGAAAATATTTTTCCCATTACTAAATACAACTTCTTGACCCTCTCCATTATTTGTCTATGATAGTGGTTCCCAAACTGTGGTCCATGGGTCAAAAGACAGACAGCTAAACTATTTTTCTTACTTTCTTAATGTTTGTTTTCCATGAAAGCAGTTGCTGTAGTTGTCACAGTCATGTTATCTGAGCAACAGTGGAAGGGGAGATGTGTCCATGCAATCATTAATGGAAGGAGAGGTGGTCCGTCAGACAGTCTCATTACTTCCAAGTACAGAAGAATCCCTATTTTGCAAACTAACGGAAGATTGTGGAGTTCATAAAATTGAATACCTCAAAATTATAATAGGTACAGTGCATAAGATGAAGTGTGGTGAACTGCACTGCTTTCCTCTTGTCCTTCACACCAGTGCAAAGCTATTTCCAATGCTATCATAAGCATCTTTCCCAAATCTGGACCTTAGCGTCCAAAAATCTGGGTGCCTGCATGAAACCCTCTAAGCTTAATTACCAGCTTAGATCTGATAGCCTGCCACCAACCAGGAATTCCAGTGCCTGGTACACTCTGGTCCCCCCAAAACCTTCCCTGGGATGCCTATCCCATTGCACATAGACTAGAAAAAGAAGAGTAACAATTTTAAAAAAGAAGCTTTATATAAAAGTAAGAAAAGACAAAATCTCTGTATAAAGTGACAATACAGGGCTATTGCTAAAAGAAAATATGAAATAAACGCTTATTCAAAAGCGATACATTTAAACAGTTCCAGCAGACTACAACAATGTAAGAACAAAAAAAAAACACAACACTATTAGTTTTTTCTACCTTTGTACTACAACCTTGAACTGAGTTAGACTGTACAGATATAAAGACCCCTCTCATGACTGAGAGCCAAGCAAAAGACCAGGCACAAACATTCCCTCTAGGCTCCTGCTTTGAAAAGAATCTGAGTTCCTGATGGTCCGTCATTGGTTCTCTTTGTTAACCCTTTACAGGTGAAAGAAACATTAACCTGTAGCTATCTATTTATGACAAATGCACTAAAGGCATCCGAATGTAAAGGAATGTTTACTTTTACTTCATCGATTTTAGTTTTGTTATGTGATTTTTTTTTTTCTGGCAAGAAAAATGGTTAATATAACAGGTCTCTCGAACACTGGTTTGTAAAGCTGAGGTTCTACTATAATCCATTCTGTGGAGAAGTTGGGAACCACCATTTTCTATGGCTTTTCAATTTCCTCCATTACCTTTCTCCTCTGATGACTCCCCATCACCACCTGTCACCAAATCTCACTTTTTTTACCCAACTGGAAAGTCCCAAATGACACTGTGAGTTGCTTTTAATATATATCACCTACAATGAACAAAACAGGCTCTGTCCAATTAACTTGTTCTAAGCAGCTTCCAGTCTGTGCATATCTATTTGATCATTTTATGTTCCTATTTTCCTGTAGATTTTTTTTTTATTTCATCTTTTTCCTAGCCAGAGAATCTCTCAGTTCCTGGTACAGTTCCTGGGTCATGTTAGCACTCAAATTGATATGTGATCCAGGACTGAGATAACCAGATCCTTTCCACAGAGCAAAGATATATTTTTTAAATACACACTTCTTTGCCTTCTGAAAAGAAAATCCTTGTAAACCTTTCTCCTCCTCCTTTTTTGAGGAAAGAGCATTGTTGCCAGATTCAATTATATGAAAAATAATCCCCGTAATCAATATAAAGAATCCATTTCAGAAAGATAATGAATATATTAATTAAAAGGATTGAGTTTATTAACAGTCGCTGTGAATTATATGTTTTAATAACTTTTTTCTTTTAATTAGTGCAACACTTTCATCACAGAGCTTGAGTAAAACATTGTTTTTCTACTCCCAAATCCCAGCTTTTAAATTTAGATGACTTCCTAGGAAGACAATCAGAGGTCCCTTGTAAAATTAGAGTCTTAGGTTCAAAACAGAGTAATAAAAAGCCTAAGAATGAATAGCTGTTTTTTACAGATTATAACTAATTGTATTTTAAATTACATGCAAAGAACTAAAGTTGCAAAGGAAAGTGCTGAAAAGTTAGGAAATGGCAACTAAAGCTTCCTGTGCAACTTTGTCTTTTTTTATTTATGAAAGTTGAAATTCTGGAGACCAAGATGTCACCAGAAAATAGTGACAGGCTGCTAACCATGTCTGACCTATCCCAATTCAAGCCCTGCTTGTCTGCATCCTACGGTAGGGGCCTGAGGCCTTGATGAATAGTATGGATGGTGAAATACCAGAGTTATCGACACTAAAGTGCAATAGAAGAGACTACAACTCATCATCTCCTCCTGACTCCCAGCACATCTTTTCACAGTGGCTAAAGTAGATTCAAGTGGGGAGCTGTCACTGCAACCTCAAGGAGGAAAGGGAGCTGTGGGAGAATACTCTCCTAATGTAAAGTGACCAGATGTCCTGATTTTATAGGGACAGTCCTGATTTTTGGGTCTTTTTCTTATATAGGCTTCTATTACTCCCTACCCCCTGTCCCGATTTTTCACATTTGCTGTCTGGTCACCCTATTCTTATGACACAGAGAGGAAAGGAAGAGCTATCACTTTGCTTTTAGCAATGGAAAGGGATTGGCTCATATAAGATATGGTCAAAAAATTTCCCGTGGAATATTTTCCTTGAGAACATTTTATTTAGTTGAAATTGAAACTTTCCATGGGAACTTTCTACATTGGTTTTGGTTTAAATTTTGTGTCGATTCTTTAAAAAAAATAGCATTTCAGTCAGTGAATGTTTCGACTTTATCAGAGTGAAACATTTCCGTGTTTTGTATTAAATTCTGTTTTATATTTAAAATTATGCTATAACATTTCAAAAAAGTAGAAATCAGAACAAAACATTTCAATTTTAACAAAACAAAATTTTTCTAAAATTTTGTTTTGCAGGAAATTTTTTTGGCTTTGTTCTCTTTGGAAAGAAAACAAATTTCAAAATGTTGGAATGTTGGAATTTCCCATGAATTAGAAATCATGAATTTTAACCAGCTCTAGTTGTGGCCCTTACCACAAATCTTGCCTTCCCATAGATCAAAGGGGTGGATGCAATTGCTGCTTCTCCTATTACATTATCTCCTCAGCCTGAGCTCTAACTCTATGCCAGGGAGCATGCTCAGTGCAGTTGTCACATTAGGGAGTTTTTGGGGCTGCAAAATGCTCAGTATAAATGGAATGTTCTGAGATCTAAGCAGCAAACCTCTAACGAACCCTATTAAGCATGGGCAAATGGAATTTTTCAGCCTTATGACTCTGCTACATCTGGGCACATTTTCATGGGAAAAGTAAAAGTCATCTCTCTGACCCCATGACCATCCACGTGCCAAATTTCATCTTCCTGATCTTTGTAGGCATTAAAGCTCTTCAAAGAAATGATTACAGGGGAGAAAATTTAACACTGGCAAAACTCCGTATTTTTTCCTAGCCTTATCTGCAAAAATAGTTTAATTGTTTTTGCTGAAATTTTCCTGACCCTTGATAAACAAAAAAACAACAACACAGAGGCAAAACAAAGATGCAGTATTGCAACTCAAACAATACAAATTCTGCCAATTATGAAGAAGTGAAAACAGGGCTTATGATGAAAAGTATTAGGAATCCTTAACTAGAACCATCTCTAGTAGCTCCTACCTTAAATCAGAATTCAGCAATAGCTTTTTTATGTGAGGTAAGGAATGTTGAGTGTAGGCATGAATGCAACACCTCAGGAAGAATGACAGCAAGAAGAGGGAAGCACTTGTTTTGAGGCATATTGGTGAGTCTGAAGTTTCATTCAATAATGGGAATTGATGCCTTTTATTTCATTAACAACCTGGTCCACAATCCTTCTGTACACTTCCTTTAGTAATATATGCCCTATATTGATTTCAATGGGAGTTAAACGCTTAACTGTCTTTGAGGATCTGGTCCATAAGCAGTTTTTTTAAAGCGCCAATGGTTCCTATGCTACAGTGAAAAGAACAAGAGTACTTGTGGGACCTTAGAGACTAACACATTTATTTCAGCATTAGCTTTCGTGGGCTACAGCTGAAAGCTCATGCTCAAATAAATTGGTTAGTCTCTAAGGTGCCACAAGTACTCCTGTTCTTTTTGCGGATACAGACTAACATGGCTGCTACTCTGAAACCTGTCATTATGCTGCAGTACTTTACATCACGATGTCTTTAAAAATTTGGAAGTTTTCTGCATTGAAATAAAGATTCACTGTCTTGTAGACTATGGAAACCAGTTTTTGATATATAGGCAGATCAGAGTTCATGCCCATGCATTTTTTTTAAATTATTATTATTATTTATTATTATTTTGGAGAAGAAATAATCAGTGCAAGTTGTGAGCACTCATCAGTTACCGAACAGAACTTTAACTTGCTCTGCATATATGAATTCCAGCAATATAATCTTATGTTGCTTGATACTGTAACCTCTACCTATTGTTTCAGCCTATTACAGTGTTTGTGTGGGGTGGAACTGTGAGTAGATAGGCAGTTATGTATCAGGAGGGTGTCGGAACAGCATATTGAATCCTTTCAGTCAGGAATGCACTTTAGAAAGGACCCCAAATGTACCACCGGTTGACACCAAGCTGGTTGCTGATGTCCAGCTTTTTAATGCCAGCATGGCAAGAAGGACCCAGACTGGAGGTAAACTGGGTATATCTCAGCATTTAAAATATTTTAATATCTGTTAACTTACACTGAAGACAAAATGCAATAAGTGCAAAAAGCAAAGAGTTAATGGAAGTACTTAGTGCAACACAAATAATGATATAACAAACTTTTGCCATAACAATCTCTTACACTAAGGCTACGTCTGCACTACACTTGGAGTTCGGGGTGTGATTCCCAGCTCATGTAGACACACTTGCACTAGCTCTCATCTTACTAGTACTCCACTTACTCCTTCTGCCCAGGCAGCCACTCGGTGCTGCCCGTGCTACAGTGGCTACATTGCTATTTTTTGGCATGCTGGCTTAATGAGAGCTAGCATGAGCATGTCTGCGCGAGATGGGAATCACACCCCAAGCTCCAAGTGTAGACGTAGCCTACATTTAAACAAGATGGCCGTGGTAGATTGTTCTCACTTTTTTCAGTGTAGAGATCTGAGAGGAGGGGAAAACTCTCATAAACAGGGAATTCTTTTAATAGAAGCTCCTTTATAGATCATTCTGTGAAAGCTGTTGGTAAGAAAAAAAAATGAGGAATGTATAAAATAAAATATGTACAGATGTAGCTTTCTTGCAATTACATCCCATGTCCCAAGAATTCAGAGTAGTCTTTATTCAGCCTGGTTTCTTACAGCACTCTGTGCTTTGCATGGTAATTAGGTGTTATCAATGATGTGATGCCCCTGGCTATTTCTTCAGTAATAACTGCTGTTATCCTCGGCTGCAGATCCTCACATCTTCCTGCCAGATTCTGTGTGTGTGTGTGTACGCACGTACAGATGTTTCGTGTTTTGGGGGGCTGCCCTGACTGAGAAATGAAAGTAATGGGAAAAGCATCAAAGAAATAAAGGAATCATGCCCACTGCCTTTGGTAAGTGAACTAGAGTTGCCAGCATTTCACTGAGAGTTCACTGGAGGTTCAGGGAGGCGAGCCTGTTGTGATAGATTTCAAAAAGCAATGATAGGCAAATGAGTTCCTGAAAGCTAGTATAAATAATAAGTTAGTAACAGCTCAGCAATTCAGCATGAAATAACACCCACAAACCTCACACAACCCCCCAAAACAGAGTAATTAAAATGTATATTGCACAAATCTTTTGCTGTATGTACATTATCAAGAGGGAGAAATTATTACATCATTCAAATTATGGGCACTTTTTACATAAATGTATTCAGGCACAGGGTCATGTAGTAAACATTGAAATAACAGTAGAAGCAGAATGCAATTTAAAATGGGCAGATCTAGCCATGTAAATAGATGGAAGTGTATAGTATTTACTGCATGTAAATAATAGATTATTTAAAAAAAAACTTTTAATAAGGCAAAGTTACAATAAGACATTAACATACTACATTGTATATTACTTATTCAGGATCAGATTCAGATTCAAAGAACCCGTCTTAAGATTCTGGCCTGCTTGCTGGGGAGCCCTCCTCTTCTGCGTACGCTAAAAAGGGTGACCAAATTTCTAAGTACCTCTTTTTGGCACTTCTCTTGTGTACATTCTTGGTGTGAAAGTTTTTCCATTACAAGACAGTTCATATTTTATCATAGCACAATTCCAGAGTCAGAGGGATTACATTTTTGAAACAGTACGCAATACAAAGTCTAAATACTAACAATAAAAATTAATTGATTTGTCTTTCTGTTTAAAATGTAGATCCTCTATTGGAGTATAAAGTAAGCAGGTCAGGGGATCTTTAGAAAGCTGGTATTTTGCTATAAGATTAATCTCTTTAATAATTTCCTCCCCAAACCATATAAATCGTGGATACAACCACCATATTTGCAAGTATGTTTCTCTTTCCCTGCAAGCTCTCCAACAGATGCAAATTGTAGGTGGAATTTATCACCATGTAAAATTTTTATTAAAATATCGTTGCAAAGTTAAATTCAGCATGCTGAGCTCAGAGACTTGTGGATGTCAGTGCCATTTGCAAAGTAGAAGAAAATGTAATGCAGTGTGAACTTCTAGATACACTTATATCGGCGGTGTTGTATGGTACTAATAGGGCAAGACCATGGGACAACAATGTTCAGAAGATGGAGCGAAAAGGGGACACACAAGATTTTTTCAAATAATGTTTGCTTCTGTTTGCCTGGACTTTGTGTTTCTGTTTCATTATCACCTGTTGGAAGGCTACCAGATCACTTGGATCGAGAAAGAACTGTGGGGAGGAAAGGGGTTTTATTTTCTGCCTTAAAGTGTAATGGGCCAGGGAACAACATTTTTGGCTTAGCTCCATGGCGGTAGAAAGGACAAATCTGTTACCGGTGAATATTTTCAAATGTATTTGATTACACTTGGAGGAGAGAGATTTAATTTTAAAACACAAAACAGATAATTTCTGAATTGGGTTATAAGCAAATCTCATCTATTCACCTTGAGTGTTTTGATCTTAACCAATAATGCAGCATCTGGGGTCATCATATTATGCTAGAAGATGACATCTTATGTCTTCTTGTGTCAAGTGACAGCAGATACGAATTGTAGTTTTTTGGTGGGGTAGCAGATTCGCTGCTCTGCAAACAAGGCATGTGATATGCCAATAGGGCTTTGTGTGCTCAACTGTTATTGATTGTGGTTTGATGACTAAGCATAGAACAGGGTTTTGGGGGAAGGTGTGAATCCATGAAGAGGAGAAAAATAAATCAGCTAGTGAAGGGAAAGAAGAAAGTCCACCAAATTTTGTGATTTTTCTTCGTGTTTTTTCTTGTTAGTGTTAACTTTATTAGCAGCGTCTGTTGTATTGTTACTCCAGTAACAGCAAAAGAAGCATATTACATTCTTTGATTCATCTGTTGCAATTATGAGTTCAGAATAGGGCTATTTGCAATTTGACTGTAGTTCCTTTTAACCAGTGATTTGTCAAATATGAATAATTCTTGAAAGGCGCTTTATGTTACACCTCGTTCTTCTGTTGAAGTCAACGGCATAACTCCTATTGACTTTTAAGATGACAAACTGTATTACAGCAGAAGAGTTAAAGACAATTCATTTATTTAATAACCAAGGGCCATATTCAGCAAAAATTTTCAGGACTGCTGACAATAAAAGACTCATGAGTTCCCATAACCTGGCATGAAATAACAGCCACAAAAAATTATGAAACATAAATTATTCTGTGCTTCCATATGTCTGCCTTAATTCTGACTTTGCTACCCCCGTAGACTTCCAGAGCATATTAATTCAAACGCTCCCTCCACTCTGCCAGGAAGCACACGATCATGGTTATTGCATGGTCTTCCGGGAGAACCATGGTATTAACATACAGGAGTAGGGCAAACAGTATTTGGCTAACTATACCATGTAAGTATGAAAAGCATACATTTTAAAAAGTGGCTAGTGATTTTAGGTGCCTAAATTGAGACACTTTAGAGGGATCTGATTTCAGAGGGCAGGTGCTCAGCACTTCAGAAGATCAGGCATGTATCTCAAATTGTACACCTGAATATTTAGGCATCCAGAATCACTAATCACCTTCAAAGATGTGGGCCAGAATTCCTAGCTCACTTCAAAAGGAATTTATTAATAATAACAATAAATACAAATTTATTTTTTCTCTCATTGTTAAGAGTCAGGGCCGGATTCTCCCATCTGCTAAGTTCACTGTGTTCTGCATAAGCAGAAATCATTTAACTTAGTGGATTCTGCAGTGTAAAGTGAATTTAAATGTTTAGAGACACCCTCCCTATCCCCCGGAAAGTTCCCCGTGTTTAGCAGGAATCTCTAAGTCATGTAAAGTTAGCAGAGGCAGCTATACCGCCTCCTGCACCTGCTTCCCCGCTCGTCCATGCTGCCTGCTTTAGCAGAGCTGCACTGCACACCATAGGGAAGGAAGAGGGTATGTTGGGGCAGAGATGGGAGACAGGGGGTTGGGTCAACGGAGGGGATGGGGATAGCAGAATGAGATTCCACTGCACCTCATTCTCTGCAGGTTTCAATGAATCTTAGGCACATGCTTAAAGTTAAACATGTACTTGAATGTTTTGCTGAATAGGGATGGGTTTAAGGACCTGTATACAGAGGCGGATTCGGAGTTTATGGGGCCTTGTGAGGCCCTTCCCCACCCCTTCTGTCTGCAGTTCAGCCCCCACCCCCACCCCGCTTGCTGCTCGTGATGGGGAGTGGAGTCAGGTGCTGGAGCTTCCCCTGCTCCCTGGCAGGAGCATCGAGCAGACAAAGCGGGACAAGCCCCCATGCCCTGACTCTCTGCTGCCAGGTGGAGTGGGGCAATCCCTTGTGCCTCGATCCCACTCCCTGGCAGGAGTGCCGAGTGGGTGGAGTGGGTTGGGGAATGCCTGTTTTTCCAGGCCCCCCAAATTGGCCAGGGCCCCTGGGCATAGGCCCCATTTGCCCAGTGGATAATCCACCACTGTCTGTATAGGTAACTCCTCGCAATTGTGAGTAAAGTGTTCACTATGGTTAAGTCTATGCTGCAGGGTTAGCCCAGCATACAAACTCAGGTTCAAACCTAACCCCTTTTCCAGCTACACACAAATTGTGCTTATCCAGGGCTCAGACCTAGGGTCCCAGGACCCCACAAGGGTGGAGAATCCCAGCCTGAGTCAAGCCAGAACCCATGGTTCAAGCCCTATTGCTTTGCAGTGTAGACTCAGCTCCACTGAACTCAAACTCTGAGAGCCCGTCAAAAGTATCCCACAATCCCATGGTCTGACTTTCTTTGTCCTCTGGACAGTCATGTTTGGTGGACAGTCAAGTGTTCTCACACTGTACCAGGAACAAAGGGCTAAAACAACCACTTTTTGGGAGGGCATTAGAAAGTCTGGAATATGGATCGTTGTACTTGGGTCTGCATAATGCAGTGTCGACACTGGAGTACCAGGTTGGGATCCATGGTTCAACAGTTCCTAATCAGGGGTTACAAATAAGTGTAGATGCTCATGCCCTCGGTTACAAACCCAGGGTCAGCTAACTCAAGTTGAACTAACCCTGGGCTTACATTGCACTGTAGACATACCCTGAGTGGTCCTGTTTAGACCTCTTATTTACCCATTGAACACTGCTCCAGTTTAAACACTTGATTCCATGAAAGTTTCTGTAGTCAATAATGGGCCTAACCTTATGGAAACAAAACTACCCTGGGCAACCAATGGGAGTTTTACCTACAAGAAGGAGCCAGTCTGTTGTTGTTAATTTATTGTAAATAAATTCATAGTAAATATATTAGGTCTGTATATATACAGTAAATATTTTACCTGTATGTATAACGTATACTCAAAGTGAAATGAACCACACTTAAAGTAAATGCAACCAGAATCTTGTAGATTAAATCAAAATATATTATGGTCATTCATTTAAAGAATAAACATTTAAAAAAATTGTATTTTTATACAGAAAAAGTATGAAATATTTTTTTAGTTTAACACATCACCAGTATTCTGATGCTAAAAACAATTGACATTGACTTGAAAATGTACCCAAGTCTTGAGTATATCTCACGTAGCCACATATCCTCAAACCAGCCATTTGTTATTTCTTACTTTAAAAGTATTTTCCTCTTTGTTTGCAGGAGAGTGGAACAGGAGATAACACCTGTATTGAAGAAATTTTGCGGGTAGGAACTGTTATTATTTCATTAAATTTACCCTAAAGAAGGCAAGAGAAAGTTTAGATAGAATTCCTGCTTTAGTACCGGTTTACTTTTTTAGATGTCACCTTTCTAGAAAACATGTAAAACATGTAAAAACAACCTCTTGTGCACTGGATTTCACTGTTGCTGACTAACCATACATTCACCAGGAAGCAGACAATGAGACTGTAATGTAAAGGACGTTTCAGGTTTACCAACGATGAAATGTGTGTCTTACCATTAATCATGACTGTCAAAAAACTTAACTTGGGTATCTACGAAGGTCTTTTTCTACTTGGATTTAATTAAAATCCATTGTATGGTTATGTTATTAATGTTATTATGTCTATTATAAAATCACAACATACAATATTGGCAAAGTTATTTCCATATTTTGTCATCACTATATTTCTTTATCACTTTTATCACAGTAATTTCTAGTTTGTATTCATGGAGTAAATTAATTCACTTCTGGACTCATCTAGGCTTGAATATACTTTGATATTGGATATTTTCTTAAGTAGGCAAACTTAAAAGCAGCATGTGATTTTTCCATATATATTTAACTCCTATTTTATGGGTTCTCTTTTTAAAGTGGTCATCTAGTAATTTACATTTTCTTGAAAGCTGAATTCATATTGTACTGAATAAAGCACCAAGACAAATTAGATCAGATGTCATCTCAAAACCTCAGTAAAAACACCTTTATTTTAGTGTGTTTCTACCTCTTGAACATTGTATTTGGACTTCTTTTGGAACGGTTCAAGAATTACAGAATTACATATTATTTGGGTTAAAATTCTACAGTGCATAATTTATTAAATACATCTTTTAATTCTCAGCCTGGACAAATAATTTTTAGAAGATTGATTATGATGGCTTTCTTAACTGTATTGGCAGAGCTTTTACTTAGCTACCATTTATAGAGTAGGCTTTTCGGAGGTTGAAATGCATATTACATAATTCTATAGCCTTGTTCCCTGTTGCTTTGTTACAAATTAGATAGCAAATAAATCATAAACACTTTTTTACATTTTCAGTGTGCACTGGGTGGTGGATGTCAGTCTAATTCACCCACTTTCATAGGTTTTTTTATGCAGGAAAATTAAAGAGAACAGTTGCAGTTTTTAATCTCACTATTGTTTAATTTTTAAGAAGAGTGTAGACAGCATGATTGGTTTAGAAATATAGAGGAAGACATGGTCCTTTCCATAAGGAGCTATACAGACTTATAAGACAATAGAGTTGAGACACAAAGTACTCTGAATAATGAGGAATTGGAAGGTGCAGTCTCAAAATGGTAAAGACAGCTTCTCTCTCTCTCTCTTCCCCCCACCCCCTTAATTTCACATTGCCCTGGAGAATTAGTGTTGAAAAGCTTCATAGTAAAATGTATTTTAAGGAGGAATTTGCTCACAAATTATTTCATTTTGGATTTAAGAGGGGAAAAATCCATCATAAGCAATTTTCCCCATGATCTCTTGCTTCCTTCCCCCAGGTCATGATGTTAGATGTAACTACATCTTTCTCCAAAGAAGGGGTGGTTGGGAAAGAAAACACTTAAGGGCAAATTCAGTGCCCTGCCAGAGTAACCAGCTCAGGAGCTGGACAGACGCAATCTGGAGTAATTTTCCTCTTTCCGGTCCACAGAGCTATTCCACAGAAGGCACTGCCACCCAAACACCCGCACAGCACAAGAATCTTGGACTCACCCATACACTGTCACCTCCCTTTCTTACACATTGGCATGCTGGGAGCATTGTGAAGCTGAGCAATGCAAACATGACCTGCAGTGCCCACTGAAATCTTCACATACACACATACAAACACACTCATTGGCACAGTGGATCTGCACCAATGCTGCTGCCAGGGACCTTCTGCAGCTTGGAATCTAAGGCAGGATTTGCCTCTTAGCGTGTGAACAGAAAAACTAAAGTTCTGTGCTGTTCTGATACTGCACATTGTAACATTCCTAAGCTGCAGGATTCATCTGCCCAAAACCACATTCCATAACCATCCTCATTTGAATAGAATCATCTACTTATGGGAATCAAATGTAACTTTTAATTTTTATTTAAAATGAAAAGACTATAAAATGGCTATTGCTGATGTTGTCAGAACAACTCTACTGAAGCAAACAATTAGGGCTTCATATGTGGTAATAAGGAGTTTGTTTGCATACTGACTAATTAAGAGGTTATTAAGAGGTTCTCTTGCTTTCATTTCTTCATCATTCTTGTTTCTTCCTGAAGTTTTGACCCTGAACCAAAATCACCCCAGTGTAACCTAACAGACTTCAATAAAGTTACACTGGGCACCTTATCCTCAACCTTCTTGTGACAGTTCTCAGGGTATTCAGGACTGAGAGTCACCTTGTTATCCCTTTTGCCCCCAGCTAGAGGGAGTTTTTCTTGTGGTTGCTGGATGTCAGCTCCGTGGCACTGCCAGTCCTTCAGCCACTCAAGCACTTTCCTCTGGGCTTATGCCAACCTTTCCTTCACCTTGCAGGTTAATAATTGATGCACCTCAATCCCCCCTTGAATTGTTTCCTAGTGATATCTAGTCCCTGACACTGGCTACTCACAGAAATTCCAGATCCTCTGCACCCAAAGGTGCAGTGTATATCAATTTACAATTTTTATCTCAAACCACCACTCCTGTAAACCACACGGCACTTGTGAGCCCTGAAGATCAAACAAAAGTAGATTTATTTAAGAAAGAATAAAGATTTAACTAGAAACGAGAGAGTAGTGGAAACACGTGATTACAATGCAAAAAAACAACAACATAAAATGTGAACCTGAGTAACGCACTTATTAATAGTTACCTTTCCTATGCAATAAAGTAAATTTTCCCCCAAAGGGTCAATCTTTTGAAGAACTGTCTGGTTTGGACAAACCAGGATCCAAGCATTCATGAATGTGCCTCTTGCCCCACCGCTCCTCTAGGGGTTTCCTCAGTGAATGGAGTGTCCTTCCCCTCACTCTGTTACACTGAAAACAGTCCTTTGTTTATATTCATAGATAGGGTGAATCCCCGTCTTGTTGTAAAGTTTCTTTTTTACCTTTAAGTGGTATTGATTGTTTGTCATTCCTGCTGATGGTTTCCCATTCAAAATCATAGTACTGCACAAGCTAAACACTGGCTAAACATCAGCCAGACAGGACAATGTGACAGCTCCCCGTTGCCCAAATAGGCTATTACTGAGACATCCTGATGACTAATCTTTACTTTTTATTCCAAGTCCATAAAGCCCACGTTCATTTGAATTCATACATTATTCCTTAATTATTACCTGTACATACATCTCACAGTGGTTATGAATGTTGACAAGTTATGAGCTTTCTATAGATACCTTACACATTACTCTCTATGGACAAGTATCGTGCAAGGCCTGTTTGGTGTAATGAGTTTGTCAGGTCTGAGGTGAGAGTTGTTTGCAAAGATCAGGGAACCTTTTGCCAAACAGTCTCTGTGTCACGCTTCTTCATCCTATTTACTCCATTTTCAGCCCACCTACTCATCCTATTTACTCAATTTTCAGCCCACCTACACAGTGTTTAGGTGATAAATAGAGAGTCCTTAACCCTGACCAGGCATGCTGAAAATTCAGTAAATAAACTGAAATTGATTGAGTTGAGGAGATGAAACAACCAAAATAAACAAAAGCTGCACAGCTCAAAAGGCAAACTTCTCAACTACTCTTCATGGATGTCTAGTTGTCAGCACAAGCTCAATATAGCTAAAACAGCCTCTCCCCGAACCCTTTTCTCACACCTTCTTTCTCAACCATTGTGGACAATATCGTTATCCTGCTTGTCACTCCGGCCCATAATCTAGGCATCTTCTTCAGCTCAGACCTCTCTCTGTTTTCATACCCAGGCTATATCTAATACTTGCAGATTCTTTCTGCATAACCTCTCTAAGACACAGCCTTTCCTATCCATCCCCACAGCTAAAACACTCATTATCTTGCATCTCGATTACTGCAACCTCCATTCTTCTGGCATTGACAAGTGCAGTCTTGTTCCACTCCTAACTATTCAGAATGCTGCTGCTGCTACAAAGGGCATTTTCATAGCCTCTCACTTTGCCCATGTCAGCCCTTTCTATGCATTCCTCCACTGTCTCCCCTTCTCCATTGTATCAAACATAAGCTAGTTGTCTTCACTTTCAGTAATGATACGTATGTATATCAATATCTTTCTAAACATAGAGGGGGAGAGAGAAAGAGAGATGATACTCATTTTGTAATTTACCAGAATCCTAACTTTATCAGCTACTTTCCACCAAAGCCTTTCATTATACTGGACAGACAAATCAGATATAGCATTGATTTCTTGGATTTCAGAAACAGTATTTTTTTTAAGCAATGCTGTTTCAATACTTTGTTTGAGCCCACATAATACAACAAAGATTTGCCTTCTTTCAGAACAGGGACAGCTCCTGTGCAGATGAATAGGGATGGTAGAAAGCTCAAGGAGCAACAGTCCTTGTGCTCCCCTGAGCATAACACCTGCTTCTGGCTAGCCACCCAACCGGAGTGGTTGGGAGGTGGAGCCACAGTCTGATCGCCCTTCTTTTTGTGCAGGCCAGCAGTAGTGGGAAGGATGTGCTGCAGCTGCAGCCCATTAAGGAATGTAGCACCCCATCAAGAGGGGTCCCCTAGTATACTTGGAGTTGCAGAAATCATTCTTCCTTCTTGAGGCACAGTACCTCCCAGGGACCCTATTAGGGGGCAGCATTCCTTAACCTGCCCTGTTGATGGGTCAATGCTTTACAACATGAACTGAGCTTTTAGTTTGCACTGACAGTGCCCAAGACTAGTAAACCTCGTGCTGTCTTGAATTTTTGAATATACCTAGGCAAGGACGAATGTGGTGGTTAAAGTTTTAAATTATTTTATATGTTTTATCCAAACCTGTGAGATCTGCACAGAGTTTGTAATTCCACAAATCAGACTGCACAACAACTTAGGAAGTCTGTACCTGAAGGCCACAAAAATGGTGCACAACTGCAGGGATTCATGTGGGTATTTAAATTGCCACACGAAATCCTTTAGAGGTTCAAAGTAATGCAAAGATTTCTGCTGAGATTATAAGCCCTGCAAGGGACATCTAAGATCTGCAAGAAACCTAGTCCTGATCTTACTTCATCCACCAATTTACATCAACTACATCAAAGTATAATGGCTGTACCAGAAGCATCATGTTTTCACCCACAGGGAGGCTATACAAACGTTTGAGTCTACAGCTAGGGAAACTTCAAGCCTTCTTAGAGCATTGTGGTTATGGAAAGCAAATGTTTGCCAGTTTGTACATTCTAAGTGAAGGGCAAAGTTTTAAAAAACACAAGAAAAAGCGTGGAAAACCATAGTTAAGGATGTGTGCAGAATCTTGACTCTGTCCCTCCGTGTCCTTACTACCTCAGTATTCCTCAGAACTCCCTGCAACCATCCTGCAAGGTTTCTCAGCATAAACCATGGGCTGTCCAAGTGAGTCATAGTATCCCTTTGGTTGATTCTGGTTGACTTTGATTAGTCTGTGTTGTACTGTGCGTTTCGTAATGAGTGCTGGGATTTTGGGTAAAAGTGTATTTTGCTGTAGCATCTACTTAAAACTGGAGTAATCGTAGTGAATCAGACCCTACATCTCCATTAATTTTACTGTTGTCACCCACATCTGATATATTGGAAGCTAGATTTCGTTTTGGAGTTGAAGTATGTATGAGATGAGGTTGGCCTGGCTGTTAATGTAGACTTAACTGGTGACTTCCTGGATTTTTAGTGTTTTTGCTGAAAGGAAAAACATTTATGAAATCTTAACTCTAACTTGTTGTGACTCAGACTTTGTCTAAACCTAAAACTTAGTTGACCTAGCTATATCGCTCAGAGCTGTGAAAAATGTCATAGAATCATAGAACTGGAAGGGACCTTGAGAGGTCATCTAGTCCAGTCCCCTGCATCATGACAGGACTAAGTATTATCTAGACCATCCCTGACAGGTGTTTATCCAACCTGCTCTTAAAAATCCCCAATGATGGAGATTCCACAATCTCCCTAGGCAATTTATTCCAGTGCTTAACCACCCTGACAGGAAGTTTTTCCTAATGTGCAACCTAAACCTCCCTTGCTGCAATTTAAGCACATTCTTCTTGACCTATCCCTCAAGATTAAAGAAGAACATTTTCATCCCCCTTGTAACAACGTTAGTTAGACTTGAAAATGTTATCTATGTGCCATCTCCAGTCTATTCCTCTCAGACAACAACCCAATTTTTCAATTCCCTCATAGGTCTTTTAGAACTTTAAACAGTTTTTGTCTTTTTCTCTGGATTTCTCCATATTTGTCACAATGTCCTGATGTGGTCCAGACTGGACTTCATTCTCCAAGTGAAGCCTACTCAGTGCAGAGTACAACAGCGGAAAGAATTAACTCATGTACTCTTTCTACAGTTACTCCTGTACATAGATGGCATTTGCTATTTTCTGCAACACGTGACATGTTGAATCAATATTTAGCTTCGTGATACCCTAGACAGAGCTGTTATTTACACACTGTATCTCCTAGGAGTCATTTTCCATTTTGTATGTGTGGACTGATGTCTCTCAAATGGACGCAAGGAAGAGTCTGTGGCACTTAATAGACTAAGACGTTTTGGAGCATGAGTTTTCAATGGTGAATCCACTTCGTCGACGAAGTAGTGGAAATTTCCAGGGCAAGATTATATATATGCAAGCAAGAAGCAGGCTAGAGATAACGAGGTTAGTTCAATCAGGGAGGATGAGGCCCTCTTCTAGCAGCTGAGGTATGAAAATCAAGGGAGGAGAAACTGGTTCTGTAGTTGGCAAGCCATTCACAGTCTTTGTTTAATCCTGAGCTGATAGTGTCAAATTTGCAGATGAACTGAAGCTCAGCAGTTTCTCTTTGAAGTCTGGTCCTGAAGTTTTTTTTGCTGCAGGATGTTCACCTTCAGATCTGCTATTGTGTGGCCAGGGAGACTGAAGTATTCTCCTACAGGTTTTTGTCTGTTGCCATTCCTAATATCTGATTTGTGTCCATTTATCCTTTTCCGTAGAGACTGTCCATTTGGGCTGATGTACATAGCAGAGGGGCATTGCTGGCATATGATGGCGTATATTACATTGGTGGACGTGCAGGTGAATGAACCGGTGATGGTGTGGCTGATCTGGTTAGGTACTGTGATGGTGTTGCTGGTGTAGAAATGTGGGCAGAGTTGGCATCGAGGTTTGTTGCATGGATTGGTTCCTGAGTTAGAGTTACTGTGGTGCAGTGTGCAGTTACTGGTAAGAATATGCTTCAGGTTGGCAGGTTGTCTGTGGGCGAGGATTGGCCTGCCACCCAAGGCCTGTGAAAGTGTGGGGTCATTGTCCAGGATGTGTTGTAGATCCCTGATGATGCGTTAGAGGGGTTTTAGCTGGGGACTGTATGTGATGACCAGTGGAGTCCTGTTGGAGTACTTTGCATTTGTCCTTATTGGATTTCTCCAGTTTGTCCAGATCATTTTGAATTTTAATCCTGTGTTACCTCCCAGCTTCGTATCATCTGCAAACTTTGTAAGTGTCATGCCCTGTATGACATAGTTAGGTCGACCTAATCGCCATTGTAGATGCAACTAGGTCAGCAGAAGGATTCTTCCATCTTACTGCTGACCAGGGGCATATAGGGGGATGGGAGGCAGTAGGGAGTGCTTGGCAGGGTATGAAGGAAGTAGGGAGACAGCAGAAGGTTGATAGGCAGGAGAAGGTGATGGGAATAAGGAAGTCTTTGGATAAGAGGGGTAGGTGAAAACAGTATCTGGATGGATTCCATGGGAAGAGAAACATTGTTTAGAGGAACACAGAGGGCGGGGCAGGGAGAAGAGTAAAACTGTGTAGAAGGGATATGGGATACAGGGGTAAATGTTTCTTCTGGGGAGGATCGAAAGCAGGGATCAGTGAATTCCAAAGGCTTGGGGTCCTGACTGAGCACATCTTTCCAGCAGCCCTGTCTCTTTTATACCAATGGGACTCCAAACCAGACATCTCCACAAATATGCAAATATATGTGCCCCTGGGGCCTCCATTTATAAAACCCTGACACTTAATAGCTGGGACATTGAAAATAATTTAACACCATTTCATTTGCACTATGAAACTAATCCAAGTATGTAAGACAATATGATTCCTTGGTTAAGTAAAAGAAATAAATTTAAAAAATGGCTAAAACGTAGATTTTGTGTTCTGTTTTCTTCATTTTCACATTGGATCCCTTAGATTAGTAGCAAGTTTACTAATTTTCTAGCTGAAAGCTTTGAGTCAGTCATCAAATATTCAGGCTATTTTAAACTCCAGCAGTCATATGCATCAGTGAGATCAGCTGCGCACCATCAGCTGATTGAATTAACAACAAAAGTAAAAGGTAAATTAGAAACTGTCTCCAGGAACAAAAACACCTGCGAAAAAGGCGAGACCCTACCAAACACACGGTCATTCTGAATGATCATTTTAAACAATGGAGGATATGTCGATACTTGGAAGAGAGAAAAATCAATTTCTTAAAAAGTTGGATGTTAGTTCAACAAACTGTGGATTGCTGCTTTATAAATGTTATTGAATATAAGATTCCACTGGCTTCAGTTAAGCTCCTGGTGTTGTTGGACATGTGAGGATTTACACTGCACAAATATGGTAATGAGCAGTATATTTCCAAATACTCATCTTGCTTTCTAAACATGCAGATGGCATGGGAGCCACTTTACTGGTGCTGTTGGATCAATAGATACCTTGAACTACCAGAGTACATTATTGCAGTCTCACTGCTGGAAAGAAATTGCTGGAGGTGATTTGAGAGGAGGATGAAGATGCAGATTCAGCCCCCAGTGCTGTTGCTGTTGAAGTAAATGGAAAAATTGCAACCAACTTCCTGGGATGAGGATTTCCCAGTGGGGAGCTGCACAATATAGACAAAGTGAGGCAACTTTGGAAAGACCGGGAGGGTGCAGAGTCAGGAAAAGTTACAATATGAATATTTTACATGCCAAGTATTTATTTCTTGTCCACTACTCTCCGAAGTAATAGAACACTGACTCGCATGAAATACAGTGCAACAACCCAAACATTTAAAAAATGCACCAGATGCATAAAATATTCATTTTAATAATTCAAATAATCCTTCTAAAGAAGTTTAATATTTTATTATTAATACTGTATATTTTAATGCAATCAAAGTACATGTGTTATAACTAATGAATACTGATCAAGCTACTTTTTCATGTCTATTCTTTTTATTGCTCCCCCTCAAATAAACAGAAGTGCACCAAAAATGTCTCCTATGTTATAATCTAGTGTTTTCATCCTTATTTTTTATTCTGACAGTCTACACTGGGCTCAGACTTTTCCTTCAGTATATCTTTTAGGAAAACACACCAATTAATATCATAAGGAGTCATATGGCTAATTTCCCACACATTGCTTTGAACGTTTACACTTTGGCCATTTGATAAACTGCTAAAAATGATGAAAAGACTCTAAACCAATCAGCTGTAGTTTGAGAATTACATGTGAACTTTATAACACTAGCCTATTAACTTCATTCCATGCTCTCTGCTCTCTCATACAGTTCCCTTGCACAGGAGGCTAAATTTTACACTAGCCTGGTGCCAGTTTTCAAATACAATGCTCCAACAACATGATTGTTGAGAATTGAACCAGTAGCATCATCACATTAGTGCATTAGCCATTTAGGTTCAGTTTTTCTTCAGTCTCAGT
The DNA here is from genome assembly GCF_003597395.2 of Chelonoidis abingdonii. NCBI lineage: Eukaryota > Metazoa > Chordata > Testudines > Testudinidae > Chelonoidis > Chelonoidis abingdonii. Next base: position 251,316,325 of record NC_133769.1, on the reverse strand, counting down.
ACATCTGACAAAGAACGGAATCATTAACAAAACCATTTCAATAACTGTTAAGTTCAAACTAATACTTGCTCTCTCAATCTCTGAGACTAGAGGCTGGTTATCAGTGAAGCTTTTATCATTCTGTCTCAGCCTCCTAAGAGCTATTTGCAGAGTGTCATTGTCTCTCAGGTGGAGTTCAGAGTTCTTTGTGGAACACAAATAGCTGATATGCGGAGAGCTGGCATAAGAAAGAAGCAAGCCAGCACTTATGGGGGCTGATGAACATCCCCCCTCCATGCCTACATGATTGAACTAATTATTTAAATTGTTACCATGGGGTAATTGCGTATGTCCTAGTCCTGATTGATAAAACAAGGGAGAACCCAGAATGAGAGGCTACGTCTTGCTGGTATAAAAATAAATATTTATTTCTTCCTGTCTTTAGAATATATTACTAAACCAGGCAAGATGTACAAATCAGCTCCTTTCTGCTAAATAAAAGTGATTCTGGGTTATTAATGATATACGGCCAGATCTTCATCCTGTATATGCCGACCTAAGTCCATTGGAGACAATAGAACAATACAGATTTACACCAGTTAAGGAACTGGTTCCTAATGAAGGAAAGAAAGATAAAGTCTGGGTTTTGTAGATCAAATTCTCCACTGCCTTGAGATAGTGGTTTTGTTCCATTAGCTGGCAGCTTTAAGAAATGGAATCTACTTTCCACCTCTACCAGTATGTTTCACCTATAATTGAGACCACAAGGGTCATGTATGTGTTAAGATTTGACTTGCAATGACAGGATCATCTGATGAAGCTTGTGGTGACAATGAACTGCCTTCTATAAAGTATATTTATTTTTCATAAATTTGTAAATTATTTTTTTTAAGTAGTTCAGATTCTCCATTGCTTCAGCTGGAAACTCTAGAAGCGTAGTTAAAGCAAGATACCTAAATGTTGTTCTTTACTATATTGTTCAGTAATGCTGGATTTTCCTCTTTTCTTCATCTTCTTTTGTCCTAGTTTGTGCCAGTGCAGGGTGACAGATAAACTTCCATCCCCTGAATAATAAGACATGCCTTTGAAAGCCTGTTTTTAATGCAATAAATTGATGTGCCAGTATAAAAATTTTTTGGTAGGGTTAGTTACAGCTGACACTGAAAACTCTCAGGTCTTGCCTCACCAATCTCACCAGACCCCACGTATTTTCATGGGTGGAGGGAGTCTGAGACATAGAAAACGTCCATGTGGCAAATGTCTTTCTAAGACTGAAAATGTCCAGTTGGAACTCTCATCACTGCTCTTTCACATGCAGGCCTGACTACTTATATTGTAAATAATTGGAGAGGTGTCACTTTCTGCACATGGAAATCATTGCAAGTGAGAAGAAAATTCTTTTGTTACTCAAATTTGGGAGAAACAGATGAGTTAAAATGTAACTTAATTCAGCAGAAATATTTTAAAGGAAACTGCAGGGAAATAGACTGGCCTGTTAAAAGAAAATTAAAGTAACTCTAAAGATTACTCAACTTGTCCTATCTCACTTGCCAGGCTACATTCCACAATATATTAGGTATTGGTGAGTAAACTGTTCTTTTTAAGAGTTGAGTGTTTACAATATTTCGAACTGTAAAAAAAAATCACGAATTAGGCTGAAAACAATCATGAGATTGGCTTGATAATCATAAGTTTTTCCTTCTCATTTTTGAGCCCTTCGGATGCACTTAGGATACATTTTGAGCTTTTTTTCTGTAACCATTTTTTAAATGAGAGATGAGATTTTCATGCAATCACTTGTCACCGGGAGCTGGAGACAAGCTGGAGTTTTAAGTAAAACATGTTTAGAAGAACTGAGTGAAATACTGATCAGATTTTGACTAAAAATAAAGTCACAGGACCAGTCCCATCTCATTAGGGTTAGTTGCCGTATATTATATTTTCTGTCTTACTGACTCTTTTGTCTTGTGTCACCATTTTATGAAGTAAATTGTGTGATCTGCAGCCCTTAGAATGTACGCCACTCAGAGTGGGCGCCATCTTTCCCTGTGTGTATTTACACTATCTAGAACAATGGGACCCAGTGGTGCTGGGACCTTGGGGTGCGGTAGTACTCCCTGGCTTGAAGTAGTAATAATGAATACTAAATACCTGGTTCCCATGGTTTCCATCATCAGCACCCCCACTACAAAAAAATTTCCAGCACCCTGGATGGGACCCTGATCCTGACTGAGTCCTCTGGACGTTACCATAGCACAAATAATACTGCTACTACTTGACAGGTTTTGTGAAGGTGTTTTTGTCACCAGACTGAGTTTATTTTTTTAAAGATACATTATTTACATGAATATTGGCTACAGTTGAAGTAATGCAGAAAGAAAAGGACTGACATGCCAACATGAACTAAAAACAATGTAATACTATATAGGAAATTGTCAGGCTGGCACTTTACCCTTGAGAGAAAAAACTCTGTTCAGCATAGCTACAATAACTTGGTGGGACAGAAAATGGGCTTCATGCCACCTGTGTGGGTTTTCCACAGACCTTATTGGTGAATATTATTGAGTTATTTACTCAGGGATACTGAACAAATATCAATCAAATTCAAGACATTATTAATTTTCATAGCATTTTATGTGTGCATATATGATGGTTCATTGCAATCCAAAGAATTCAGCATAAAATATAAATATATAGTGATATACCTATCTTATAGAACTGGAGAGGACCCTGAAAAGTCATTGTGTCTACCCCCCCACCTTTACTAGCAGGACCAAGTACTGATTTTTGCCCTAGATCCCTAAGTAGTCCCCTTAAGGATTGAACTCATAACCCTGAGTTTAGCAAGCTAATGCACAAACCACTGAGCTACCTCTCCTCACAGATCAGAATGAGCAAGAAAGTGCCAGATTACAAACACTGTAATCCCCAATCCAACCTTAATTGACTTCAGGCATGGATGTTGAATTGAGGAGCCTAGGTAACAAAATGGAGGAACTAGAGCTGCTGGTGCAGGAAATGAAACCGGATATTATAGGGATAACAGAAACATGGTGGAATAGTAGTCATGACTGGAGTACAGGTATTGAAGGCTATGTGCTGTTTAGGAAAGACAGAAA
>NC_133769.1:251299023-251310721 GCF_003597395.2 Chelonoidis abingdonii | reverse complement strand
AGGGAGGGAGAGGAATTGTTGAAGCTTAGTACCAATGTGGACACAAAAACAAATGGATATAAACTGGACACTACGAAGTTTAAACATGAAATTAGATGAAGGTTTGTAACCATTAGAGGAGTGAAGTTCTGGAACAGCCTTCCAAGGGGAGTAGTGGGGACAAAAGACATATCTGGCTTCAAGACTAAGCTTGATAAGTTTATGGAGGGCATGGTATAATGGGATAGCCTAATTTTGGCAATTACTTGATCTTTAATTATTAGCAGGTAAATATATCCAGTGGTCTGTGATGAGATGTTAGATGGGGTGGGATATGAGTTACTACAGAGAATTATTTCTTGGATGCTGGCTGGTGAGTCTTCCCACATGCTCAGGGTTTAACTGATCACCATATTTGGGGTTGGGAAGGAATTTTCCTCTAGGGCAGGCTGGCAGAGGCCCTGGAGGTTTTTCGCCTTCCTCTGCAGCATGGGGCACGGGTGACTTGCTGGAGGATTTTCTGCACCTTGAGATGTTTAAACCACAATTTGAGGACTTCAATAACTCAGACATAGGTTAGAGGTTTGTTACAGGAGTGGGTGGGTGAGATTCTGTGGCCTGCATTATGCAGGGGATCAGATTAGATGATCATAAAGGTCCCTTCTGATCTTAAAGTCTATGAGTTTATGAGTTCCGGAAGAGAAAATTATATCTGTTACATTAACTAAATATTTTGTTAATTTATCCATATGGCTTTTTTGTGTCAGTTGTTTTTTAGTAGAAGTGCCTCCCCTTACAAACTTAATCAGTATTAATGAAGAAATGAAATACTTTAGAATGGACGAAAAGAGGGTAATGTTTCTTTAGACACTTTGTTAGAAAGTATTAAATCCTCAGGGGTCTAGTCTCTATTTGGTATGTCAGTATAACTTTCATTATAGTCAATGGGAGCCAGGTATGTATGTATCAATAGCAGAATAGACTGATAAATATAGCTGCTGCTGTGCTAGTTCTTCTCTCTCTCTCTCTCTCTCTCATGCACCAAGTCTGGAAGCTGAAAGCTCTAGCAGCCCTATAGTCTAAAAAAAACAAGGCTCTGCAGAGAAATTTTTCAAGAGAAATTGGGCAAGAGCTCAATTTTGTTTTTACAAGCATTGTAGGCTTCCCCTGGGCAGCATAGCTTAAGCACCTAATTATATGATCCAAATCATATCCTTCTGTAAAAGATGCTTGTGTGCTTCAAGCTTTCTGCAACATCACTTGGGTTTTTCACAGATTTCTTCTTGTTTCCTTTTCGTTCTTTTTTAATTCCAGTGAGGTGTAGTTTTTCTAAAACTGAAAATTCTCTTTTGGTCTTTTAGCCTCTTTGTGCCACTCTAGTAGCAGGGCTAGATTAATGCAGGGGATTTAGGGGCTGCAGCCCAGGTCCTTGGGCTAAGGGGGGCCCCGCAGGCCCGCGAGCCGGATGTGGCCTGCTGCTTCTTTTCATCTGGCCTGGAGCTATGAGTCCCAGCTCTAAAATGTCCCCCTGCAGCCCCTAGGCAAGGGTCATTCATGGAATCTCTGCATGCTCCCCAGCTCCGGCTCCGCAGCTCCCATTGGCTGGGTACTGTGGCCAATGGGAGCTGCAGGGGCAGTGCCTGTGGGCATGCACCATGCAGAGTGGCCTGTGCCCTCTGCTTAGGGACCAGACATGCCAGCCACCTTGGGGAGCACAGCCGCCCAGACCCAGGGCAGGCAGGGTTCCTGCCTTAGCCGTGCTGCGCCACCGATCAGGAGCCATCCGAGATAAGCACCTCTCAGCCAGAGCCTGCACCCCATCCCACACCCCAATCCCATGCCCCAGCCTTGAGCCCACTCTCCCACGCCAAACCCCCAGGGGCCTCACAAAATCTAATAGCCCTGGGCCCACAGGAGAGTTAATCAAGCCCTGCCTGGCAGTCAGGAGTGGATTTACCATGAAACAAAACATGCGGTGGCATGCGGCCCCCAACAAGAGCGCCCTCCCCTCAAAATGCAGGAGAAAGCTCATCTGACAACCTGCCCCCTGAGTCCTGGCCAACGGTGCAGCAGGGCTCAGGCAGGCAGGCTGCCTGCATACCATGGCCTGTGACCCCACACCACTCCCAGAAGCAGCTGTCTGCTGGCACGTCTCTGTGCACCCCTGGCTGTATGCGCTGCCCCCTCCCCGGGTAGCACACAGAGACCCCCTGCCTCCCTGTGCCCAAGGAGTGCGCAGAGATGTACCAGCAACAAGGCTAAGGCGGCTCCCTGCCCACTCTGCCTCCCTCCCTCCATGCCGTGCAGCTCCCAGAAATGGCCGGCATGTCCCTGGGGGAGTTGTCTCCACACGCTGCCCCCACCCTGAGCGCTGACACTGCAGTTCCCATTGGCCAGGAACTGTGGCCAATGGGAGCTATGGGGGCGGTGCCTGCAGGCAGCAGCGTACAGAGACCCCTGGCCCCCTGACTTAGGAGCTGCTACCAGATGGGTATGTGTGTCAGTTACTTTGGGAACCACACTGCCCGAGGAAAGCGCCGCCCCCTGCTCCACTCCAGCCCTCTGCCCCAGCCCAGAGCCGCACCCTCCCAGAGCCCAACCCCTCCCCCCTCCCGCACTGCAACCCCCTGCCTCAGCCCAGAGCCCGCACCAGCACCCAAACTCCCCCAAGAGCCTATGCCTGCATCCCCTCCTGCACCCCAACCCCCTGCCCCAATCAAGGTACCTCACTTTATTTTCATTTACTTCCCATTACTTATAATATAGGAGGAGGATGAAGTAAAAATAATGAATGTTCTTTTTTTATTGGCTGGGTCCCAGGGGGAGGGTCGAAAATGAAGCTGTACACAGGGCCCCACTAACTCTAAATCCGCCACTGCTGGCAGTGCAAAGAACCTAGAAAACAGCCAGAACTGACCAGCTGGTTGGAGGAGTTCACAGCATGTGCAGAAGACGAAGTATCTGGTTTCTGTGCCACTGCCTGTACCAGCCCTATCATGAGGGATGGGACGGTAGCGTGCTGTCAGGGTAGAGCCTGGCTAGCAGGGTCGACTTTAGGCCGATTCCTCGGAATCGGGCCCCGTGCCTAAGAGGGCCCCGCACCTTAGGCATGTTTTGAATTATTTCTTTTGCTCACCCGGCAGCGGTCTGCTCCAGGAGTCTTTGGCGGCATTTTGGCAGCAAGGGGGTCTGCTCTGGGGCTCTTCGGTGGCATTTTGGCGGCGGGGGGTCCTTCAGTGCCGCGGAAGACCTGGAGCAGACCCCCCACCGCCAAAGTGCCGCCGAAGCCCTGGACCGCTGCTGGGTATTCGAATCGGGCCCCACAGTTCATAAAGCCGACCCTGCTGGCTAGCATGCACTGTACTTTGGTTATCTCCAGCTATCACATGGTCCTTTGGGTACTGTTGCTAGCTGGTATATATTAGAGTAGGTGCAAGGTTGCTCAAATCTATATTGGGTTGTGAATTCAGCCACTGAATGGCCTACCTTTTCTGCTTCACTAGGCATAAACTGGCACAAGATAGCACTATATAGAGCCATGTCAATTACAGTGTTGGGAGGGGCTATGCAACCTCTATATACACAGCTGGTCCAGGATGCTTAGGATGCTGAAAGCATGTTGATCAGTTGCCTGTGGTGGCCTGTATTTTGGACTGACCTGAGAGATCAGTGATTATTTCAAGGTATAACAATTCATAACACATCCAGAATTATGGGCCAGGTATAACAGATACCTTATTAAGTTTGAACCGCTCATTATAAGTCTGCTTAACATGATTGCTTCTCAACTTCTCCCCCCCCAAAATCCATTGTTACTAAAATTTTGCGTGGCACATTTCATCCTAAGCATGAGTTATTCGGAGAAGTTTGGTAAAAATCAGACCTTATAAGCCACCTCTATTTAAAATTTGGAAAAATAAATAAATAAAATAAGACAATGAAATTCCTAAACAAAAAAACTTTATTTAAAAAGTGTTAAGGTTGCAAATTAGTTTTAATAAAATCCAGCTAACTCCAGCCAAAATTTCTTTATAAAAATTTCATACCTCACACTGCATACACAAGCATAATTTTGCCCCTTAAAATTTGCAAAAATATATGTAAGGATCCAATCCTGTGGGGCAGAGTTAAGGTTGGGTGAGCAGTGTAAGTCAATTGAACAGATAATGAGTGATGCAGCTAGTTCTGCTTGTATATATATCTTCTTACCCTGTATCCGTTCCATCTTCATACACACAGCTCTGCCAGTGCACTTCTAGTGTTATAGTGATGGCCCTTTTCTCAATATAGACTGACACATGACTAGTCATACTAAATTGTGTATTGCTTCTGTATTATGCACACAGTTCCACAAAATAACTAAATTAACCATCCATCCCCTATCAGACTTATTTTATTATGACTAAAGATAAGTTCTCAGCAAAACTCTGCAGAGGGCAAAAGACTAGTGCAATGGTTCACAATCTGATCTGTCTGTAATCAATGGTCTGTGGATCCCTTCTTAGCAATCCGCAGGATGAAATATTTTGTTTAATCACTTTCTGGGTGATTTTATACATATAGAGGACTAATATTGACAAGTTGTTCAGTTTTCGTGTCTATAAACATATTGTACAATCAGACTTAAAATATAATGGAACTGAAAGCTGTTGGTCTATATGACTCATGTTCCAGAATTGTTATAATGGTCAAATAATTAATCCTGCAATGAAATTAAGATGTCAGAAGGTCTAGGGAGTGTACAGGTGCTTTTTTTTAATTGTTTGTTTTGTTTTTTTGCAGAGCTCTGGGGTTCCTTTAGTTGGGAATTATGATGGTAAATTCTTCAATATCACTCAGACTATTTAAGAGCACGGCTACTGAAGCATTTATAAATAAAGTTCAGAACTTTTGTATCTTCCGCTTATATTCTGATTATCTTCCTGGGGGCAGAACTCCTTATTTTGATATATAGTGAATAAAAGGCACAAGTTGAACAAATCAAGATAATGAATTTGCAGGATATTTTTACTAATTATCTTGTTGCTTAACATAGAACTAAGGCACTGCATGTCAATCCTACCACAATTATTAATATGCAATGCCTAAAGCTGTTCTTGTAACATTTATTACATATTTACCTAACTAGCTTCACAGAAGACTGATTGATTTCTATTATATTTATAACACTGAAAAATCACTGAAAATGGTCCTCGTTTCTGCTCTAATTTGTAGTATGTTAAATTATAGAGATTTCCTGCAAATTATCATAAACAGGAAAGTTTGTAATAATCTCTGCTTTGTACTCTGTAAATGTTAAGTAATGAAATATTAAGTAATGGATGAGTGTGTTTCTGTCTGTGGTGATGGTTGCTAAAGAGACATTATCAAGAAAAAAGTGAGCTGATTTGTTATGGGGGAGTGGGTAAAGAGAAAGCATGCAGACTAGGAGAGCACTCGCTAATAAAAGCAACATGAGATTGTGTCTGACTCCTAGCTATTCTTACCATGAATATGTGTGAGAAAGAGTGGGTAAAGACAGGAAACAGTCCACACTGATAATATCTGCTAGAAAACAGTCAGAGGAAGGAGACTGGTGAGGAGTGATGTAATGGGGTGTATCCCCCACACACAGGTGATGACATGGTTAAAGTGGCCTGAGAGTCCAGTTAATCTACCAGACTGCATCTGGAGGGGTGTTAAGTCTCATTGGACATCAAACCAAGGTAGAGAGGGGCTGGGCCTACACAAAGGAAGGAGCAAAGGCTAGCTGGAAGAAGGGCTAGGGAGGAGACCCAGGTGGGAGGCAGCTGGGAGTTCTTGGCTGAAGGTTGAGGGAAGCCTAGGAGGCTGAGCCCTGAGTTGGAAGCCTGACTGGAGATATCAGGTACTACGGCCTGTCTGAAGCCTTGAGTAGAGGGAGACTGTGATAGGCCCTGGGTGGAGGGAGTGAAACCCAAAGAACTGGGCCTGGTCTTAAGATGGTTTGAAGCTTGGGCTAGCCTGTCAAGAAGAAGGCTACCAGCTGAGCCCGGCTGGGCTGATAATGCGGTTGTTTTGCTGTTGGACCTTAATTTAAGAGCTTTAAGGCTGTGAGAAGGGTTGGACTCTGTTCCCTGGCTTGGTCGAGGGCCAGGTCCTGCCAGCAGTTCAAAAATGCCAAAGATGGCATGGGGGAAAACTGAAGCGCTCTCACCCTGTCCCCACTCCATATTTATTTAACAAAATCTAAATCCTGGGCCAAAGGTACTGGATGTTTACCAGTTAATGAATTCTATTATACCGTGTATGCATTTTTCCTCTAAAATATCCATGCAGACTCTTCCTGGAGGTGGCTAAGATATCAAAGGTTTTGATAACTAAATCCATTTGGTGTTTTATTTCTTCCCTCAGGTCATTTCCCTTAATACTACATAAAACTACACCATAATAAAAAAACAATAATAGCAAGGCACTTGGCTTAATAAGAGTCTCTTAACACTCCAGTATGCTTTTGAACTGCTATTATAACCCAGAAATGAGTTCAGCTGTTTGAAAGTGGATCTTAAAGTTAGCGGAAAATATTTGTAATATGAAAAGAAAAATCAAAGCTTCTTCTCTGCCATCCACATCTCAAAGAAGGATGCTGCAAATAAGGACTCTAGAGTCCCAGAGGAGTGTACTTTAATCAGGTATCATCTGAAAGCACTGTTGCAGACAACCAGAGGGTACAAAATAACCCAGACCAGAGAAGATGTGACTGCAGGGAGAAACTGGAAGGCAACAGGTTCTCTCCAGACAACTGGCTAAAACCTGGAGTGCTCTGAAAAATAAGTATTTATCATTCTGCCTCTTGAGTTTACATTTTGTGGGATTCTTTCTCATAAAAGTCCATCAAAAACATTAAAAGCAGAAATAAAGTGCTCTTTAGAGGTTTTGGTTTTGTTGTTGTATAAAATTGGGAGCCTGCTGGGCTATAAATAAAAGCTTGTATGTAAATTCCTAGAATACTAAAAGCTGCTGAACAGGAGATTAAGATGGTCTGAAGTCACTGACTCAAATCATCAACAGTGTGCCGTTAGCTGAAATGATTAATCACTTTGGTACAAAAGACAAGGAACGGAAATTTGTTAAGAAATAAGCAGGGGGCACAGTGCTAACTCCAGGGGCAGGATGATTGGCTGTTTAATAATGTATAACAAAGTATGTGCCAGATCAAAAGCAAATCACATGCAGCTGGCAGAAGATGAAATGGCATTAGGCAAAATATTTGTCTAGATATGAAGGCTATTTAGGCAGTCACTGTACATTAATGTACAGAAAGCTATTAGACCCTTTTCAAATGATTTTTTGCTGATTAAAGCCCCATATGTAACGTACGGTGTATATATATATATACATATGCCAAAAAGTGAACTGAGCTTCACAATATTTGTAATGCATTAATAGTGTATATTCAGTTTAACATAATCAGATTTAAAATTATTAATTTATACTTTGCAAACTGCTTTGATAAGGAGAAGTATGGCATAGGTGTGTGTATGTATTGTTATTACTCCAGTGTGTTATCATTGATTTTAGCTCTTACAGTATCTACAATTGAAGAGAAGTTTTGGGATGCACAGATATAACACTCTGATTCTTCACTTCTCTCCCCTTACCCGCCCACCCCTTGCATCGATGGCACCCTTCGCTTAAAATAAAAGTGAGCGAGACGTCTTGGATGAACTTTCTCAGGTTCCTACGGCATTTGGTAGGCTTGCTTGGTGGCAGTGATCTAAGGGCCAGAGAAAGGAGCTTTCACCTAGAGATGCCTTCTTATTGAAATGTCACTTTCTAAAGATCAAAATGTAATAATGTACAGTTTAAGCACACAAGAAGTTTCTGCTGAATTTAGGCTTAGGGTGGAGTTCTAGGATTCTGTGCTGCTGGGGGTGGCTTGGACATGGGAGGGGCAGTGGACTTGAAGACTCTGTTTGGAAAGGCACCTTTTGACTCCTCGTCTACTGGCCCCCAAACCAGTCCCTTGCTCTTCACATGGTGTAAGCCAGGTCCAGGCTTCCCAAAGCAAAAGCTCATCTGGTATTTCTTAATACGCTTAAACCTTAAGGACTAAAATGTATAAACAGATGTAATTTTTGCAATGTTGGGGAGAACTAGAGGCTTGTGGGACCAAAATTAGAATTCCTCTGCCTCCACATGGAGCTTCTGAGCTCTGACGGAGAGGCTCCATCCTACCGTCCCCTCTGACACATCTCTTAGTGTGTATAAACAAAAAACTGTGTTAAAAGAACATTAAGGTTGCAAAGTCAAACACTCAAAAGTTAAGAAATGCCAAAATTAAGTTTGTCCGTGCAACCTTAATTTAGCCCCCTTGAGCGTAGGCATTATGATACAGACTTTAATTAGAAGATCACATATTATATTTCCACAAGACTTCTGCCTCATCTAGTGCAGAGGATGGATTCTGTTCAGTTAATGAGCAGCTATTTAATATTGTTTTCTCCTATTGTTCAATGTGTGGTCCTATGCTGTATTCACTGCACACTATTCAAATTCTACTCTGATAACAGACTTTTAAATTTCCTCATGGGTTTTTCCATGGGAATGATGTTATCACCGTTTTACCAATGGAGAACTGAGGCATGCAAAGATGAAGATCAAAAGTGTACATTGACTTTGAGCGTCGACACCATGCGCCTGGTTTTTCAGAGTATTTCCCATTAGCTCTTTGTATGTTCACAGAATAGTTCCCAATTAATTCAGTTGAAGCTGTGAGCTCTCAGCACTTCTGCAAATTAGACACCAGGATCTCAAGTCAGGCACCTGGAAAATGAGGACCATACACTTAGTGATCACATGTGAAGAGGTTGGTTTAAGTGACTTGCCCAGCATCACACGGGACTCAGTGGCAGAGAAAGGGATAGAATCCAGTTCTATAGGGCAGCATTTAATTGCCTTAACTATGAGACCCTCCTTTCTCTGCCAGCAATCCCCTTCCCCATTCACAGCACACCTTCCAGATTCTGCAACAATGAAGCAGAGGTCTGACAGACAACAGACTCCTTTACTACACAACCCCGATTCATCCCTACAGCAGGTCCATTCTGTGCGCTGAATGAGGAATGTGGAGTAATAGTATGTGATCATGTAATTAAAGACTGGATCATAATGCATATGCACAAGGAGGCTGTGTTAAGGTTCCACTGGCAACCTTCATTCTAGCATTTCCTAACTTTTGAGTGTTTGATCTTGCAACACTTAGAGATTGGCTGTGCAAGGAGACTGAGGCAAGGAGCCTGTGGTAAAACACTAAGAGGAGGAACCTGGATTGGGAGACTGTGACATGGGACTGGGTGTAGGGAAGACTGGAACTTGGACTGAGAACCCTGTGGGGCAGACTTGGATTGGCTAGGTGATGACACTGTGATTATGAAGAGGAGCTGGGGAAGGGGCAGAGATGAGAGTGGGGAAGAGACAAGATTGGGACAGAATGGAGGGAACGGGGACAGAAATGTCTGTTATCATTAAAAGGATACTACCCTCCAAAACGTGGAATAGAACCCAAGTTTCCAGAGACTCTGCTTTTAGCAAATATCTGTGAAACCCACTGGCAAATTGTTTGTATTATCCACATCTAGTGGCTGGTGAACTTAAGAGGATGACAACCTACTACTGCTTTAAGTTACTCAATTTGCTCAAGTGGGAGAGGACAGTATTCAGGATCTAAATGTTCTAAACCCTGCTGGAAGTCCACCTCATGGAATTTCTGTTTTCTTCAATGCGTTTTTTAAAAAAATCTATGAAATTACACACAAAAAACTACATTAAAGGAATGTAAGGGTACGTCTACACTGCACGATTATTTCGAAGTAGTTTAAACCGATGTTACAAAACCGATGTTATAAAATCGGTTTTGCGCGTCCACAGTGCGATCAAAAAATCGATTGCTTATGTCCATGGTCCAAGGCTACCATCGATTTCAGGAGCGGTGCACTGTGGTAGCTGTTCCTCAGCTATCCATAGTTCCCACTTACTCGTTGAGCAGACACATGTCGCCTGATGTGCATAAACATTGCCCGGCTGTGCTGGGAAGCCTCACCCCTCCCTTTGTGAAGGCAGCAGACAAAACCCGTATTTGCCCTTTTTCGCGAGTGCATTTCGAGCAAAAACCCATAGCACAGCAATCATGACCGCTGAATCACAACAAGTACTTCGTGACCATTTTTTGTGTTATTCGTTCAACACCCGGTACGTCTCGTCTGACTATACTGAACATATACTGCAGATGGCTAGGAGGAGAGAAGGCAGGCCAGCTATGAACTGACGCGAGGACAGCGATGACGAGATGAGGCAGAATTCTCCAATAACGCTGCCCGTATTCTTTGGAGCTCTTAGTCTGGCCTAAGTTAGACGAGGGCATCTTACTAACCTCATGAACGCCGAATTTGGCGACGGAGAACAAGCACAGACTTGGGACCGCATTGTTTTGACGTGTGGGACGATTCCAGTGGCTGTCAAAACTTCGATGGCGTAAGAGCACTTTCTTAGTAACTTTTGACATGCTTTCCCCTGCCCCTGAAACGCCGTAGATACAAACATAGAGAGCAGCCCCACAGTGGAGAAGCGAGTGCAAAACCCCCTCTGGAAGGCTTGCAATGCCAGACACTACCGTTCAAGTCGAAATCAATTTGGAGTGGCAAATACTGTGGGGGCTGCATGATGCAAGTAGCCAAAGCAATCGTAAGCTCGCTAACGAAAGGTTGTGACTCTGGGAACTGCAGGTATCAGTGGATGGCTTGCTGCATGGGTTTTTCCGAACTGTGGTGGGGGCATAGATGGAACCCATATCCTATCTTGCGCCCAGAACACCAGAACACCGTCGTGAACCGCAAGGGGGACTTTTCAATGTGCTTGCAAAGCACGGTGGACCACAAGGAGTTTCACCCAGCATCCACATGGGAGGCCAGGAAGGGTCATGACGCTCGCGTCTTCAGGAGCACTAGTCTGTTTAACTCTGCAGCTGCACAAGGGAATACTTCCCAGACCAGAAAATAACCGTTGGGAATGTTCAAATGTCCTATTTATTATTTAGTGGGACCCAGCTAACCTCTTGATGACCCAACTCATTGGAAGCCTATACACTGCAGCTCTGGACAGTGGTCAGGAGCTGTTCAATCTACATTGGCGAGCAGTGCCGGATTGGGTAGAATGTGCTTTGGCCGGTTAAAGGTCGCGCTGGCGATCATGACTACTACTCAAACTCAGCCAAACCAATGTCCCGCTGCTATTGCTGCTTCTGTGTGCTCCACAATCTTGTGAACAAGGGGAAGACATTTATGGCTGGGTGGGAGCTGAAGCAAATCACCTGGCCGCTGAGACGAGCACCAGAGAACCAGGCGATTAGAAGAGTCACACTGAGCGCTGCCTGCGCATCAGAAAGCCTTGAAACGAGTTTCGCACGCGCCAGGTACGTGTGACTCTGTTTGCACTTCCCCTGAGATAACCCTGGCACTTGAATGGACTTATTCAGTGTAAGCAACCACCCTCCCCTTTCATTACAGGTTGGCGAAGGAAATAAATTCTTATCGTTTAAAATCATTATTACATTAAAATAATTATGCATCTGATTAAAAATCATGATTTTTCCTTACTAGATTTCCCTGTAAGCAACCCACCCTCCCCACTTTCAGATATTCTGTATTACAAAGGAACTATAAAAAAAGGCAGAGAATTAGGAGGTGTCCCTGATCGCTGTGCC
>NC_133769.1:251213586-251285701 GCF_003597395.2 Chelonoidis abingdonii | reverse complement strand
GCTACTCCTCTCGTTTGGGAGGAGTTCCGAAATCGATTTAAGGAGGCGGTTAACTCGATATTAATGACGACGTCGTGTGAACGGATACAGCGTTAAATTGGTATATCGGCCATTAAACCGATTTAAAGTCGCAGTGTAGACCTGGCCTCAGTCAACCCCTTCTCTGTTTCTGATATTAGTCTTCCCATTGCCTGTCCCAGTCTCCCTTACCCCCAGCTCCAGTTTCCATAACCCAAGGCTATTTGTCCCAATCTATTCCCTCCGCCACCACCTCCCCAAGTCCAGTTCTTGTCCCCTCTGCATTCCAGTCATGTTCCTGTCACCTGATCTCATTTTGATGAAGTTAGAGTGGAGGAAAGGAGTCAAAAACAGGCTTACAAATGGAAAGTTGCTTCAACTTTAACAATGGAAGGACCTGTCTCCTATTACTGTCACATTTCAGTAGTAACAATAAACTGATGTAAGGGTGTGTACATCTTAAAAAAACAGAGAGCTGCACTTATCGTACATACAGATTGGTACTTCTGTATATTTTTGCAATTACCAGAAAGGTTTAGTTTCTGTTGTCACTCACTAAGAACAGGCATAGCTACTGAAAGAAGTGAGCACTTAAGGAAAACCCAGACCTTTTATATCCTCCACTTATTTCCTGATTATCTTTCTGGAGGTCAGGCCCGTCATTTTGACTCTTAATGAATAAAATGCCCACGTTGCAGGAAATGGGATAATGAATTGTGAAAAGACATAATCAGCAATGACTCAATAATTAAGGGAATTGAAATGTAGAGTCATTTGGGAATGGATTAATAATAACACAATTTTTCCATATGCTAAAGAATTCTGTCTGTTTTTAGAAAATGTCTCACACTTGTCCCGTGTAGCAAAGAAAATAAAATAATGTGGACTAATAGGAACTGTAATTAGATGTTCTGCTTTTAAACAGCTGAATAAAAGATGAAATCATATAGAAAGTATATTTAGATACAAGCCAGAAAGTAAACTGATTATTATTCATAGTGCTGTTAATAGGAGCTGTAATTTATGCATCTAGTGGGAATTATGTTAGGCAATTAGGAAAAGGAGTCACACTTGAGTTCCCTTTATGTATTTACATATTTATATATTTTTCTATATCATGCCAATGTCTCCATCTTTTCAGTTACCATTAATCCAAATAACTATCTAAAATAATACCCTGACATACTGTGCAATGTAAATGGCCTTTGGAGTTCAAAAGCTGTCCTTTGCCTAGATGAAATAAAATTTCACATGTTTTTGTTTGATCTCATCCAGCTGGTCACATGAACTTCTGCTAATCACAACAAGTACATGACTTTTTAACTTCTGTTAGTGCTTCACCTTCAAGTGCTTGTCACAGAAGCGCTATGCTACCATAGCTGTGGTTTTGTGCCCAGGGCCAACCTCCCTTAAATTCTACCCTTATTCTAGCTACCCAGCACCAGATTCAATAGTTTAGCATAGATAGTATGCCACTAACAAACTATGAGAGAGACCAGATAGGTAAGCTAATGTCTTTTATTGGACCAACTTCCGTTGGGGAAGGGACAAGATTTGGAGCTTCACAGAGCTCTTCTTGAGGTCTGGAGAGGGTAACCAGAGTATCTGAGCTAAATACAGGTGTAACAGAGAATTAAGCACAAGGGTGTCTCACAAGTTGAAGGAGACAAATGAAGTGGGCAATTAAGAGTTAGCAGGCACTAAAGAGTATTACAAACTATTGTAATGAGCCTTAAAACCAGTGTCTCTGTTCAGTCCATGGTTTTTAGTGTCCGGCAGAGTTATGAATTCATCTTTTGAAGGTGTTGTGCAGGTTTCGTTTGTGTATGAGAACTGAGGGGTCAAATGTAGAGTAATCACTTTGTGAAAAGTATTTACCCATGGATAATATGGTGTTTTTGTCTTTTATCATTTTTCAGTGTGAGTTCATTTGAGAGAGTAGTTATTGTCTAGTTTTATCCACATAGTAGTTGTTGGGCCATTTGATGCACTGTATGAGGCATACCGTATGTTGTGAATGGCATGTGTAGGACCCATGCATGGATCTTGAAAGGTGTGTTGTGGGGGTATTGATCATCATAGCAGTGGAGATATGGCTGCAGATTGTGTATCTGTTGTTCTGGAAGGGTCTGGAGCTGCTTTGAGTTAGTGTGTCCTGGTCTGTGGGGAGCTTGCTTCTGATGGGCGTGGCAAGGTTGGGGATTGCTTGAAGGCCAAAAGAGGGGGCTCAGGAAAGATTTTTTTTCAAGATGTGGTCCCCATCAAGTATGGGTTATAATTATTTGATGATAGCCTGTAAGGGTTCTGGCATGGGGGGTGAGGTAAGTGACAAGTAGTGGTGTGCATGTAAGGTTTTAATTTATTACTCACCAATCAATGGGATCTCAGTCCCATGCAGAGTTACTGTATTTCCCTTATAAATTATGTAACAGCTCAGTACAAGTGTAATTTGCATTTGTGTAATAATAACAATACATTGTGTTTTCATCCAAAAATTTACTAGCATATAAATAATCATTAATGAATCCTCACAGTGCTGCAGAGAGGTAGGTACATACAATTATACCTGTTTTACAGATGGCCTAAGAGAGTTAAGTTATTTGCTGAAAGAATGAAAGCAAATCAGTAGCAGAACAAGGATTAGAATGTAAGAACTAAATTCAGTCCTGGATTAAGCAGGTGCAATTTCCGTTGCCTGCAATGGGCACTGCACGCGCTTGCTCCAGGCCTGAATTAATAATTTTAATGTGGTCTAAATCCCCTAACCTAGACATAATCCATCCTTTTTTATATGCATAATGCTGCATTTTAGACCGTTCTGTACTTACGCTCTCCATTAATCTGCACCTAGTTGATTCCAGCTGGACCTAAATGGACTTCCCAAACCTTCAGCAGGTGTTAAAATTCTTAAGCTTCTGAGCTTTACATTCTTGCTTGGTTGCCATGCCTTCCTGTCATGAGTCATTTTTTCAACTAGTCCAAAATTTCAAGTTGTTTGAATATATCAGAGAGAGACACTCATTTGGATTCCCACCTTGCCCACTGGTTCTTGACAGGCATCCATAGCAGAGGAGAGTTCTGCCAGACAACGCCATCTTCTCTGTCGTACTCTACACTGTAGCTCAGAAAATTACTTAAGGTCCAACTATTTCTGCCAGAACTGTCCTAGAAATTAGGTGTATGATTTCTTGGCCCCTAGCCTACACTATCTCTTGGCTACAGGTCTTATTTTTTGGCTGCTGATCATCTTTTGTAATTGGGCTGGCAAAAAAAATTGGGCTCTCTCCACCCAAACTCTATTTAACAGCTGCTCCTGCCCCACTCCATTACCACAGATGGCTGTACCAACACCTAGCAGTTGTTCCAGCTCTCATCTAATTTACTTCCACCTATCATGTTAGTGACATCCCCAGCCACAACAGAACTTGCTTCCCGGAGCAGCATTTGTGACTTCCTTACGTTGCTACGCAGAGTGGCCCTTATTTAGCAACTTCCTACCATCTCCTTCATAGCTTTTTGTGATACCCCTCTCATCTACCTCTTAGTCACTGGAAAGCTTGTGATACTCTTGCAACTATACTGAATTTACTTGCAAATTGTAGAAGGAAAAGTAAAAGATGTAAATGTATTTAGATTAATTTTATTACTTTTAGTCACAGGTGGTGGTTACTTTTAACTTCCTCTATTAAAAAAATCTTTTTGTTGTTGATTTCCCCCACCTCTGCCCTGGGCTTTCCACTGGTCTGGTTAGATACATTTATTCTCAGAAGAGATGTTCTATCTTGTAATGGACTCTTTGAGCTTAACACTGAAAAATTCCTGTTGTTGTGCTGCTGTATCACTGGGTAATCGTTAAATAAATGCAGTGTTTTAGTGCATTAACAAAAACACATGATTGTTTAACAGCGTACATTACAGAAGATGGAGGCTTTAATGATCTCTATGGATTTTTAGTTTGTAGGAGTACATTATAAAGCTGTCTTGGTAGGATGCTGTTTTCATATGTGAAAGAAGTTACCAGCATTGTACATCATTTTTATATCTTGTTGCTAGGCAACATGTCATAGTGCCCTTATTGTCTGCTTTCTCGTTAAAAATCTTCATGTTGTTCCTTAATTCTGGTAATTTAACCTTGTTATTGATCTTATGCTGCTTCCTCCTATGTCAGTTGACTGAGGTTTCATCCATTAGGTTTTGAAGAAACATAACATGTTTTTATTAACTGATTTTGGTTTTATAACTAGGAGATATGCGTCAGTGTTAATCTTTAGTTTCCCTGTTCATCACCATTTGTTTTCATACAGGAAACTGTGTATTTCTGCTCAGCTGGGATTCAAAATCAGAAAGCTCATTGATACGGTGATATATTTAATATATGGACCACAACAGTTAAAAAAAACAGTGATTGCCTTGGACATTCTGCAAAAGACTTAAAATTCCCATAGCCCATTCCTTTTTTCCCTTTAAAATAATATTCAGCTCCTGCTTCAGTTCAGTTTTCCTGCAAACCCTTATTATTGTAATACTGTAAAATCCAGAGGGCGTTTTTTACTTTGTATTTGCTACGGTTATGTAAGATTTTGGGGTTTGGGAAAACATACTAACTCCAAAGTGTTACTTTTTTCACCTTTGGGAACATGAATGTATTTTAAAAAGCACTTTGTAACAACAAATGGGTAGCACTTATAAGTACCTTCAACATAACAAAATAACATTGTCTACAGCAGGAGCATCATTCACGTCAGCACAGATCCTGGTTATCTCCTTGAGTAAGAGTGCTGTCTTATTGGGCTCCACGTGCTAGCTAGACACAGACTGTGATTCCAGCAGGTGTCCTACAGATGCTTTTTCAAGCATACATGGAACAAGGTCACATGGGCTGAATGAAAGACCCCAGTCAGGATTTGGAATTGCTGTGCTCAGGAAACAAGGAACTTCCTGCATCCTTCATATATACTAAATGGTTCTTATTATACTCATCCTTAACCCTTTAATTGCCACCTTATTTTAATTACATTAATTAACCAGACTTAATGGTGATCTATTGATGATGGTTAATACAGCTATTGTTAAGTGTGGGTGTGCAGTATTATTATAATATCTCTTCTTAATTAAACTATTTTGGATTAAACTTGATACAGTTAAGACCTTAAAACAAATCCTACTCTCCATACACATATATACATAATTCCCTTTAAGTCAATAGATGTCCATCACTGGGAGTTGAACCTGTGTATTAAAAGACAGAATTTGTCATATAAGATCAGAGCAGTCATTTTTTTCAAAGTTGTATGTGTAAACAGACGTGTAGGGGAGAGAGATTTAAAAGTAATCCAGTCAGCTATTTTTAAGCTGTAAAAGATAGGGGGGGAAATATAGATTATAAGACTTGGTTATGCTCTAACTCCCTAGAAAGTCTTAGTTGTTTAAAAGAAACATTTCAAGTAATTAATTTATAATATGGAATAATTAGTTTTGTCATCAAAAAATAAGTGAAAATTGTGAAAACCACAATATTTAATTTCACAATTACCTACTGCACATGCATGAAACTTTTTCCAATAATTTTCACTTTTTTAAACAAGTAATTACATGTTCTAATTATGTAATTACACATCCTAATTATGTAGTTAAATCTAATTATAGTGATTATGTAATTATACAGTAATTGATACATAACTGACATGCAAAACCCTGCATATGTATTATTTAACAAACAGAACAGGTTCCATATTAGCCATTTCAGGCTCTTAAAAAGATATGGTTTTACTGGAGGGCCAGAAGAAGGGATTTGGCCCAGTCACACATTTTCTACATCCCTTTGTTCCTTGCTATTGGTGCTGAAAAAAATTACTTTTTCTCTGAAGTGTGTGCAATTTAGGGTTACCAACTTTCTAATTGCACAAAACCGAGTGCCTTATCCCGCCCCTGCCCTGAGGCTCCACCCCTTCTCTGAGGCCCAGTTCCCATTCACTCCATTCCCCCTCCCTCCATCGCTTGCTCTCCCCCACCCTCACTCACTTTCACCCTGCTGGGGCACAAGGTTCTGGTGCGGGAATTGGTGACGGCTGTGGTTTCTGGTATGGGCTTTGGGGTGGGGCCAGAAATGAGGGGTTATGGGTGTGGGAAGGGGCTATGGGCTGGGGCAGGGGGTTGGGATGTGGAAGGGGGTGTGGACTGTCAGGTGGGGCCAGGGTTGAGGGGTTTAGGGTACAGGAGGAGGTGTGGGCTCTGGGAGGGAGTTTAGGTGCGGGAGGGGGTTGGGGTGCAAGCTCCGGCCAGGCAGCACTTACCTCAGGCGGCTCCCAGAAACGGCCAGTGTGTCTGGCTCCTAGGCGAAGGGGCCAAGGGGCTCTGCGTGCTGCCCGTGCCCACAGGTTCCCAGCCAATGAGAGCTACAGAGCTGGTGCTTGAGGTGGGGGCAGTGTGCAGTGCCTCCGTGGCCACTCCTGGAGCAGGGCATGCTGTCCACTTCCGGGAGCCACAGGGAGCCTGCCTTAGCCCCACTGTGCCACTAACCAGATTTTTAGTGGCCCACTCACTGGTGCTGACAGGGTCCCTTTTTGACCGGATGTTCCGGTCGAACACCACATGCCTGACAACCCTAGTGCAACTGCCTCCCACTGACTTCAACTGAAGCCATATGTGAGCACTTAAAGATGGAATTTAGCCCCAAGAGTGAAAGAAAACATAGGGCCTCCAGTATATATTGGCACAAGAGACTTGGACTAGATAAATATCTTTCACTCAAAGATTGCAAAGTGCTACAGTCTGATTTAATTAATTTCTTCATATTGGTATATCCATAGCATCTAACTGTTGGGGAACATAGAGGGCCTGCTTGCGTGCCCACTGAAGAGCGTGGAAAAACATCTATTGCCTTCAGTGGCGGCCTGTCCCATGGAAGGCTTATTGCTACTTTCTCTGTAAACTTGACATGTTTATGTACATTTTTTAATTTAAAAAAATCTCTCTCTCTTTTTGTCAAATACACACGTGCGTAGATCTTCTTGAACAGGCACAGGCCCCTCAGGTTCCACAGGAAGATGGGAGTCCTCGCTTGTGGATCAGATTGTATGATCAGAGCCTAAGTTTGTCCTTGTTTTCATAGCCTGATGCTGAGTAAATAACTGGAAGGGTACGGTTTAGTGCCACAGGCATTCAAGTTAGTTGAACTGCCTCATCCTTTGAGATAAACTGAGTGACATATGCAGTGGTGGCAAAAGCAGACTAAGATTTTCTTAGTGCCCCAGGCAGCTAAAGAGGGCCCCAGTTTAGGATTAACCCCAAAATTATTTAACGTGGACTTTTTAATAAGTGTATTAGTATGTATTATATTGGTATATTTTTTAGTTTGTGGAAATAATGCTATTAGTATTGTTAGGGGGTGGCTGAGGAGTTAGGGGGACCCAAAATATTCCTGCTACAGCCCCAAAAGGGGTAAGTACCACTGCTTTATGTTTTAGAGTATGGAGATGTTTGATATGTCTATAAAGATCCAGTGCTGCTAGGTGACATCAAAGATCCCAGGGCACATTTCATTACAGATGGAATTTTCTCTCTTTTGTCCCTAGGCAAAAATATATGATTGTTTAACAGAGTATATTACAGAAGATGGAGGCTTTAATGATCTCTATGGATTTTAGTTTGTAAGAGGACATTATGAAGCTGCCTTGGTAGGGTGCTATTTTCATATGTGAAAGAAGTTACTGGCAAAAATTTGTTCTTCCCTCTCCCTCCTCCCACCATTGTGCAATGTGTTATGTACCTTCCATAGCTATTTGCTGTTTCCCCTATTTCCCCTTTGTGCTTTAAGCTTAGTGGCTTGAGCATTGGCCTGCTAAACCCAGGGTTATGAATTCAATCCTTCAGGGGGCCACTTAGGGATCTGGGGCAAAATCAATACTTGGTCCTGCTAGTGAAGGCAGGGGGCTGGACTCCATGACCTTTCAGGGTCCCTTCCAGTTCTATGAGATAGATTTATCTCCATCTATTCCACCACAGAGGTGGCTGAATCTCAGTGATACTTTTTTAATCCTTGTGTGGAAAGCACCCTGGGACCAAAGGCATATATAAATATTCTGTAAGATGTTGTTATTACTAATATTTGGTGAGTGGCTACCAAAAGGAATGAAACTTCCACTGTTGTCTTATCTCTTGCTCTACTACACAGGCACATATTTTAGACAAGATCCATTATCTTGCAATATTTTGTATGGCAAGTCTCTGTAAATGCCCAGGTAGTTGTTTTGTTAGTAGAATTTATCACTAGCAAGGAAGTTTCAGAAGGGAAGGGATATATTTTCGGTTGAGCTATCACTTTCCATTTATTTTTCACACTATCTCCTACCAAACATCTATTTTTAAGTGCTGTATATGGAAGTGTAATTTTGATTTGATCCATATCCCTTTTAATGCTGAAATTGTTTGAAAAACTTTCTTCTTTGGTTCAAAATTCAAAGAAAATCATGTTACAGTTATCTTTAGTTGTCAGTATTTGTATTACTAAAGTAAATGTTTGTATTACTACCAGTAATGTTTACTTTTCATGACAGGAACTGAAAATATGTAGAAAAGGCTAAAACTGAACAGTTATTTATTTATGGTGGGATAAATTCAGCTCTGAGCAGAGAAGCCACCCAAAGCCTGTACTTATATCCCACTTATTTTTAAAGCTTAAGTGGGAATTAAGAGATGAGTCAGCCTTGTGCAGGCCTTCTGCACAGGGGTAAATCTCACCCTGAAGAAAGTTCCTCATACTTCAGTACTTTTCTGTCATCCTCTTACTGATATCACAACTGAGTTCAGGGAGACTGACCAGTCGTTAGCATTGTATGGAGATTTGAATTTGTTTCTTAGATGGAATCCTAAGCTACCTGGACTTCTAAAGGCTGGGAGTGCTGCAGAGCCAGCACACTTAAGCCCTGAGGTAAAACGAGAACCTCCTGCCGTTCTTAGTGGAAATCCATTGGCTGATGGTCAAAAAGCACCTATGGGTTCCAAAGAGAGCTGTGTCCAGCCTTCTTCAGTCAGAGAGAGGGTTGTCATGATGACTAAGGCTTGGAAAATGGAAGGAAGGGACGTGTAGTGTGATTGGGAAAATCCTAAAAACACCCTGCAAAAAAAGGTATATTTTATAAAAGAATTAATTATACAAATGTAATGTGCAGTTTTTCCACAACTTTTTGCACTGTAAAGTATATGGTACTAACATCAATCTGTGTAATACAGCCCACAGGTAATCTTATGGTGTTAATTCTCAACCAATTTCTGCCCTCATTGTTTACTCACTCACTCTCATTAAGTACAGGAGCTGAACTTACTGTGTTTGCTAATTATGATATGCCAAGTGCTGCTGACTTTGCCCGGGATACAGTAATAGCCATGGTGCAGCTGATCTTATATTGCTTAGTGTGATTGAAAGGAAGATCTTTAAAAGAAGTATAACTGCCTGAATTACTACTCTTTTATATGTTTTTAAATGAGACTGTAAAGGCCAAGGCTGTTTTTTTCCATTTAATATCATTAAATCCATCATTAAGTCTCTCAGTGAACAGTGAATTTAATGGTGCCCTCAAGTACCAATATTGATGCTTAACTGTGTTAATATTGTTGTGTATATATAGATACAATAAATAACATTTAGCTACGATAGTATTAGAAGAATTATTGGGTATAACAATATAAATAGCCGGACTAATGAGACTGAGCATCAAAAACTGATGGCACTGATGGCAGTGAACCCATCCAGTGGGGCTAAATGTGGATACGGATTCAACAGCATGGCACATTAAATTTATCAATAAAATCAGCCAGACTCTATTAACACTTTACTGCTAGTTGGCATTAAAAGATTAACTTGAACATATAGTTTTTATCTTTTATTATCTCACTATATAACACTGTAGCTTAAAACTCCAGGCTGCTTTTCACTATGTACTATATATGTATTATGTATTGGCGTCCATTTGCTGAACTACCATTACAAAACTGGTGGCACTCCATTTTAGCTTCCCTTACTTTAGCTACCACTGGCATTTGTGATATAATCCTGCATGGCTGATGGCCAGAACATTTACCACTCATGTTTTTTATACTCACTATTTTGAAGACAGAATTTTCATTAACCTTAGGGATATTACTCTTTCTCTCAACATGTTAGCTGTTAATATGTTCATTGTCTTTGCATTTTATTGTAAACATCCTGGCATAATTCTGGATCCGTGTTGCTCATATGAAAAGCATATACTGGTTGCGATTACATTGCTTGTTCCCCCATTTAAGTAATCTACAGGTGTTTCCATCTGACTTCGAGGGAGTGTCTGATTTATGCTTTTGTCACCTGGATACTCCACCAATGTAATGCCCTGTTTTATGATCTCCCTGATAGGGTCCTGCATACATTAAAATTTATGCAGAATTATACATCCAGGGTTTGTTTTACTAGGGGATGAGCTGACTCATTCAGAATGAAAAAGAAGCAACCTACAGGACTAGCTCTAATCAGTAGAGGTGAAGTACACCTGTGTAGAAGACCCACTTAAGGCTTAAGCAGAGCTTATTTGGTATGTAGCCATTGTATGGGCTCTTGGTAGAGGGATGAATTTTGCCCTAGGCAATCAGTCAACCACATAATGCAATTTGGTAGATCTTTTCAGAGGAGAGCAAAATAAATTAACATTTGCTGCTACAAAGCTAGCTGTAACTATTTTAAATATTTTAAAGTTCCAAAGTTAAAGTTGATCTTTCTGGTTTTCTACTATAAGAATAATGGGTAGTATGATTCAGAAGTGGTAATGCTAGGCTCTGAACTTCCCTCTTTTATAAGTATTACTTTTTGTTATTTAAAATAAATCAGTCTCCAAAAGGTAAGAGGAAACAATGCTGCGCTATATATATGTTCCCATCTAAAAAGCTACATTAAGTGAATGTTAAGCTTGCACAAGTAAGCACTCAGAAGTAAATAAATTAGTCATCCACAGTTAAATGGAAAATAAGCAAGCATTTGCAACCTTAAGTCTACTTCCTTGTGCGTATTCATTATGACACAGAATCCTTTTTCATAAACACATATGTCTGCTGGCATATTATTTTAGGAATGTTTTAGAGGATTTTAAAAACTTTTGTCAGTGTGTTTTTTCATCTTTCTCCACCTCTAAAACCATGCTCTCTTTTTTACTGAGAGTCTATAGCAGCAACCTGAGAACAACTAGAAAGTAGAAACCTGCCTATCAGACAGGTTCACCAGTTTACATGAAATCAGTTTTTAAACCAATTTAGTTAAGCTTGTGCAAACCCCAGAGTGGACACTCTTATTTCAGTTCAAGAGTTGCTTATGTCAATTTAGCTTTAACCAATTCCTAATTTACTTAAATTAAACCTAAATAAGCCTGATTTAAACTGAAATTAAAGTATCTACACAGCCCCTGGCAGTGGTTTAACTAAATCACTTTAAAATCATACCTTTTAGTTAAAGTTGTGCAACTTCCCTGTGTGGATAAGCCCTAACTTAAGAGTAAGGTACAATTGTTTTTTTGGTCACTAATTAAATGAACCTGGGTAATGGATAAGTAAGATTTTCTGAGTTGTTTTCTGAATCTGAGGTTCAGGGGTCAGAGTAAAGGTTGTTTGGGTATTTTATTTAACATGTATTTACATACTTTAAAATATTTTGGAGTTTTAGGGGGGGAGTTATTTCAAGTGAAACCTTAATTAGGAATTTCTGGGTTTTCTAACATTTGTGTTTTTGTAAGAAAATGATAGTGTCCTCTTTAGTTTTTGAATGAAGAATCTTTCAACTGTAATTTCAGATTTTTTTTTCTTTGTTTTGAGTGTTTTTTGTTTTGTTTTGGGGTTTTTTTTGTTTTTTTTTGGGGGGGGGGGGGTTTGCCTGATAATAATAGTATGGTACTTACCTAGATTACAAGGATGGTGGGAGTCTGTAAAGTTTGTAAAATTCCTCCAAAGGCAACGTATGCTGAAAGCACTAAGTATTATTGTTTCAAGGCTTAAAGCTGACGGAGCTTGAGGCAATGATAGCTTGGAAGAATCTTCTTAATATAAACGGTAGATAACTGCACAGTTACAGAATGCCTAACTGTCTGGTGAGCATATCTGTGGGTACATAGAAGTATAATATTAAATTTATTTTTAGAGAAAGTGCCGGATTTATGCAGCCCCAGTGCAGCCACACAGGGGCAGAGAAGTACAAAATTGTAGGGGACTGCTTCATCTTGCTTTTGGATGGGTTGGAGAGAAGGTGGAACCATGGTGGGGTGATATGGAGGCACATGGTCCAAGCTGGAGCTTAGAAGGGAATTGTGCTTCTGACAGGCACAATGTTTTATAGAAGGGCAAGAGGAATATGGCCTCTGTGACACTCTTGTCTGCAAACAGGTGGAATGTACTCTTCTACTAATTGGCACCAGTACAGATGTTGTGCCCTAAGAACAGAAAACAATATGTACAGTAATTAAAAGCAGTCCATTTGTATCTGCTCATTGTGTCTGTGACCCTGAGAAACTAATAGCAGTAGCCATAACAATAATATAAGAACAACATATCCCATACTTACCAAGCCATCTGAAATTATGTGAAAGGTTATGATAACCAGGTTTGCATTTCAGTTGGTCCAAAAAACCCCAAAACAAAAAAAAACACGCATACCCAAACCCAACCACCTCAAACATATCAACAGGACTTAGGTATTATCAGGTTCAAAGTCCTTCGTTCTGCTTCTATACAGAACAATAAAATCTCCTACTGAGTTACATTCAGTTTGTGTTAGTCATTCTTCATGGTCTCTGTGGGTAGGGTGAGCAGATGTCCCAGTTTTATAGAGATAGTCCCGATATTTGGGGCTTTGTCTTATATAGGTTCCTATTACCCCCCACTCCCTATCCTGATTTTTCACACTTGCTATCTAGTCACCCTATCTGTGGGTGGGATTTTCAAAAGTTCTTGATGGATTTAGGAGCATAAATTCCATTGAAAGCCAATGAGACTCATGCTCCTAAATACTTACATGTTTTTCAAAATCTTCTCCACTTTAACATTTTGTTCTCTAAACATATTTTCTCATGAAACCATTGACATCACTCCTGTAAAAAGAACCAAATAAAAAAATCCACACACACCCCAAAAAAACCATAAAGTGGGTTTTTTTTCAGATACATAACTGTTATCAATTCATATACCAATTGCCTTGTACAAATGTACTGCAGTGAAATAATGGAATACTGTAGTCATTTTGGGTTGTGCAGTGGATTTGTGTTTTATTTCTTCATATGGAATTTTTGCCATGCAAGTTTTGTCAGTGAACTAGTTTTCTATTACAGGCGAATACCACTGCTAGACAAGGGCTTATACTGGTAATCCTCATCGGATAGAACGGGCCTGATTCTCCAAGGCTTTGACATCTTGTGTTATCATTTACACCTGTGCAATGCGAGTGTAAAATAGTACCAAATTATTATTTATAATTACTTGTATTACAATAGTATCTAGAGAACCCAACCAAAATCAGAGCCCCATTATGCTAGGCACGGTAAGAGACAATCCCTGTCCCACAGAGCTTGCAGGATAGATAGACGAAACAGACAAAGAGTGGGAGAAAATATTAACAACACAGATTTCACACTGACTATCCACAGATGTAAACAGCTACACTAGATGCAGGGGCAGAAAATCATGCCAGACTCCTGCAATGGGAATAACTTGCCTAACCTCTTGCTTTTTCTGTAGCTGTATGCCCCATTCTGCAGCCTCCTCCACTGAGTGTATGTTTTCTCCTGACTTGGCTGACTGGCTGCCTACCCAAGTTCTTTGGCTGTTTCATCTTGCTTCCATTTCTGGAAGCTGCTCTTGGTTACCAGGCTTGTGGGCAGGAGTCTGATGGTTGAGGGACTCCCTTTCCTATCCAGCTATTCAGTGAGGAGTGAGTACACTGACAGGGAGGGAGACTCATCATACTGAGAGGCCATCTGAGGAAAACAGAAGGGAAATCCTAGCTGATGTAAAACAGAGTAAGTGGCACCATCAGAAAGGTCTGCCCTCTGCCAAACACAGTTGTTATTATTAATTTGTATTATGCTAGTAACTAGGGACCCCAGTCACAGACCAAGACTCCATTGTGTTAGGTGTTGTACAAACACAGAGCAAGAGTCTGTAAGACCCTGTCCCAAGGAGCTTGCGGTCCACATAAATAATATATTTGTATTATCACACATAGGAACTTTAGGCATAGACTGAGACCCCATTGTGCTAGGTGCAATATATACATACACCAAAAAACAACCCCTGCCCCAAAAGATAAGAGGCAACAGGTGGATACAATAAACAGATAAGGGGAACATGAGGAAACAGCAATTTTCTGCTTTTGCCTGTTTTAGAAATAGATAATTCCATCCTCTTACTCATGAGGACCTCATACAGATATAGGTTCCAATGGGTCGCAGGTTTTATTTGTTTATTTTTACACACAATATTGAATGCTGTAAAAATGAAGGATTTTTAATGGACTTTTTTTTAAAAGGAACCTTAAATTCTGAAGAATGTCTATCCCAGGATGGCAAAGTTTTCTTGTGAATTGAGCATATTTCACCTGAAGACACTGAGAGATAATAAACATGCAGCCTCACAATGTTAGTTTTACAGAGCCACTTTTCAGAGCGGAACTGCGTTTTCAATTCTAATTCTGATCTTTTGCTTTCTGAGCTTTTCTGTCCCTTTGTCACTTTTTTCATGTTGGCCAAATTGATCAAGAGGTTTATTGTAACAGTATGAGAGAGAAAATTTGTTTCTTTATATAATGTCCAGTAGCTGTCTAGTTATGTATCTTAGCAGGTGCTTGAACAAACCTTTATATACAGGCTGGAGCCAGTTCTAAAATAAAAGTCGAGGCTCTTATTACATATGGCATAGATTTTGCCCAGCTTCTCCTCAGGTACACAAAACAAAGAGGGTGCAATACGTTTCCTGCTATCTTCTTTCCTAACTGCAGTGACACCCTTTCCAATAGCCTCTGGGTTCAAGTCACACCCCCTGACAGAGCTATTGGAGTAATTCCTCCTGGAAGTCTGTCTAGCTAGGATGGGGCAGCTAAATGTCACTCCCAGCATGTGCCAGCTACTTTAAAACATAGTTCAGCCATATCTAAGTAAACAGAACTTTTTATAAAATGTGTTTCAAAATATTTGTAGCAAATACAAAAGTTTGTTCTGTGTTTTGACTGCCAATATAAGGGAAGTTATAAACACATCAAGAGTGCATCATCCATGCTGGAAGAAACCAGCACAAACTGTTTTGAGAACATTAGCTAACTAGGGTCTGGGAGAAGAGTAACGAAATCTACCAACTGCTATTACAGTTAATGTACCAATCAGTCACTTTGGTGGACAGTCAGTGGTTGAACAAGCCAGGTTAAAGCAATCAATTGATGCTCCACCGATTGATTTTTCTAGTGTAAATAAGGCCAGACTCCCCATCCCACACCTCAGAAGCGAGAATGTGTAGTCTCCACAATACTCCCTCTTTATGCTGGCCCGGGGTATGAGAAACTGTCATTGAGACGAAATGAAGTTAATTTGATCTTTTGTTTAGACTTTGAACTTTGAGATGGATTGAGATCCGTAATGCAACCATCAGAATACTTCCCTTGGATGCCAGCTTTCCATAACATTATTAATTTCTCCACAAGAAGTTATGCTTTGATTCCATTACGACATCTAGCTGAATTACTCTGTCTGAAATAAGAAAACTTTTACATCAGAATATAAAATGTTTCTGCATTGTAAATATTTATCCATGTACCTTATTCTAACCTGAAACTGATTTGGAACTTTGGGCAGTTTTTTACCACTCCTTTATCCATATAAACACAGTCATCTGTCAATTCCAGGTAAACAGCCTAACCCACGTAGCTTGTTCTTTATTTTTTATCCCCTTTGTTTTAATTCCTAGACATTTGTCCAAGATAATCCTGAGTCTACGACACTGTTGGTTTGTTAACAAAGTGCAAAAATAGAATGCTTGTTAGGGGCTCTAAAAATGCCTACTGTGTGCACTTTTTTCATTATTATTTGAAATCATGCAGAGATCTGGAACGTGAACTATCCTAGGTCTTTTTCTCCCTTACTTTTCCTCCTCCCACTCCCAAGAGACCCAAGAGGCAGCCATTCATCTTCATTATCTGCTTCTGCTAGCTTGCTGCCAACTGAGACCAGAAAACTAGCTGCATCAGTCTTGCATGGCAATTCAAGAATTAGAATCCACAGTCCTTGGGTGCAAGAGGTTAATGCACTAATAAAGATTGTACCTTCATTAACCACATCATCGCAGCTTGCCTGGGCAAGGCCAGTTTTCAGACAATTGTCACATCACATGGCCCACTGCATTCATTTGAGCACATACCTTCCTAAATAGATGCAGAGATTCAACGTAGGGAATAAGTAAGTGATTCTTTCCTCTTTTAATATGTGAAAAATATGCAAATTAATTTAGAGCAAGCTTCTAGACTCTGTTTAGTGGTTTAGCTTGACACAGCTTGGTTTTTATAATTGTCAGTTAGATGTGGCAAATCTTTGTTACTTAAATTATGATACCAGAGAGCTTGGTACAGTATATATCCTTACTAGAATACTTGCAAACTTTATCTCTTTTAAGTGTTCTTGGCCTCAACTGGCTTTAAGAGCTCAGCTTGTTAAAAAAAATACCCAAACCTACCTACCTTTGGGTTAAACAAATATAATAATGAAAAAACTTAAATGAATCAATGGTGATAAATAAATTGTTATTGGACTGTTTTGTATGTATCGAGTTATATATTTTGAGGTGTGGAATAAACATTATAGAATAGGTTATTTGCTGAACATTTCCAGCAACACAGTGAAACCACATTCCAAATTGAAAGTTTACCACACGGGCATTTGTCATTTGCCATAGAATGAGTTGATCCATGGCTCACTTTACAAATGTTCATGATTTGGAATGGTATCATTCTGTAGAATGGCACAGATACCAAACATCTGGAGATTTAATACTGAAGCTACTTATGCTGCAGTCTGCAAAATCTCTGACCTTCCCTCCTTTCCAAGGGCTTAATCCCTCTCTGCTCTCTTCTCTCTCTCTCTGTGAGAGAGGGAAGGGGTGCAGGGAATGCGGGGATGTAAATCAGGAATAACTCCATTCAGAGCAGTTGAATTACAACAGTGTGAAAACAATTGTAAGTAGGGTGACCAGAAGTCCTGATTTTATAGGGACAGTCCCAATTCTTGGGTCTTTTTCTCATATAGGCTCCTATTACCCCCCACCTCCTGTCCCAGTTTTTCACATTTACTGTCTGGTCACCCTAACGGTAAGTGCTATCAGAATCAGGGCCCAGGTGTCTGCCTTTCCTCCTCTCAGATCTACTTAAAGACAAAGACGTTGATAAGCAGACAGATATTTCAAGCATATCAGTAGATAGCACAGCATTGGAGTGTTACTAGGTGGAATCAGTTCATAGTCAGAAGTTTTTTGTTTGTTTGTTTGTTTTAAATGAAGAAAAAACAATCATTTAGTGGTGTCTGTCTGTCTATATCACTTCTCACAGTGCTCTTAGTTTTTGAGCCCCACTGTAGGATAAGTTGAAACTGTGAGGTGAAAAGGTGCTTTTCTGCCCTTTAGAAAATACACAGTGCAAATAACACAAACTAAAGGATAGTCTGGCGACTACAGAGGATTAGGAAAAACTCCTTTACATAGAAGGTAATTGGTCTGTGGAACAGAGTACTAAAAAAAAAAAAAAGCCATGGAAGCTGAAATATGAAACATATTCAGAGAGACATGAGAACTTAGGACCAGATTCTGCCACCCTTACTCACATTCGGCGGTACCTTACTCTGTGATAAATCCACTGTTTCAGTGGTACCAGTCATGGAGTAAGGTACCACTCAGCAGGAGTTAGGGTGGTCCTTAGTGGGGAAGAAGTGAGTTCTGGATGAACCTCAGGAGGTGTATTGGATTGGCACTCAGAATCATAGAATCATAGAATATCAGGGTTGGGGAAGGATCTCAGGAGATCATCTAGTCCAACTGCCAAGCTCAAAGCAGGACTAATCCCCACTAAATCATCCCAGCCAGTTTGGATGCTCAACCACATGGCTTCTTGAGGATACTTCTATCCCTCTCAATGACCTTTAATAGCTCCCTGTCTTCCTCTCCATCAGTAGATGAGTGACTAGAGTAGATGTAAAAGATCTGGATTTTAGTTAAAGCATCTGACACCGTGAAACATATCTGAGAATTAATTAAAATTTAGCATAGATTAAATGAAAACTGGCTAAAAGTTCATAAACAGCCAGTGATGATAAATTTCAAAATACCAGGTTGGTTGTGGTGACTAGTAGAGTACCATCGGATTCCGGTATTAAGACCTTATTTAACAGCTTTATTAAGATCTGGAAGAGGAAGTAAACAGTACATAATGAAATTCACAGATGATATATCCCAAGGAGATACAGCAGCAGTTAAAGCAGCAAAATACTAGAAAGAGACCTATAGAGTTAAAATAGAAGCAGAAAAATGATAAAAGGAGATTCATCTTGGAAAATGCAAACTAACCTAGCTGTTGAAAATAATCCAAAACCACACGTGCAAGAGGAGCGCAAAACCTGGGAAGCAGTAACCCTATAAGGAATGATAATGGAACACAAATTAGAATCCGTCTGCACTGTAATATGGCCACAGAAGAAGGAATATGCTTTATAAGGCCTAGCATAAACAGGCCTTCATGGGATTGATCCCGCAAGATACTAAGTTGCCTTCCAATGCCACTGACTTTAGTGTGAGTGGGAGGTGCTTAGCACCTTACTTACTCTGGTGCTAGGGTTGCAACCCTTGGGATTATGAGTCTCCAGGAATTAAAGATTAATCTTTAATTAAAGATTATGTCATGTGATGAAATCTCTAGGAATTCAGACAGCCAAAGTTGGCAACCCTATCAGGTGCACAGAGTGCCATGAGGTACCATGTCCTATATAGCTATGATCCCACCACTCGCAGAATATTGCATTCAGTTTGGGGAACCACATTACCAAAAATATGACAAATCTGAGGGTGCTCAGAGATAAGCAACAAAAATTATTGGGGCACTATAGGAAGTGATAAGTGAGGAAGGAATAAAGTGTCTAGGTATGTACAGCTTGGCTAAGTAACAACTACAGGGGTGGGAACATAACCATATGTAGCTATTTGAAGAGTATAAAGATCAGGATGTGGGTGGAATTGTTTAATATAATACACTGGGGAAGTAACTGGGATTCATGGAATAAAATTAACACAAAGAAAATTTAGTCTGATGATCTGACCAAACATTCTGAGAGAGAAATTCTTTAGGCTTTGAAATACTCCCCCAGGACGAATGGTGTCAGCCTTGTTACTTTGGCTGTTTGAAACTAGCATTAAAGTACTGAAAGCGTAGTGAGCTCTTTAGGTGGTGTCAATCAGTGTAGCTCCACTGAAATTAATGGATCTAGGCCAGCTGACACCAGCTCAGAATCTGGCCCTGTGTGTACAGAACAGTTTTATAATGACAAGGAGATGGACTGGATCAGAGTTTCTCAAACTGTGATCTGTGAAGCACTTGTTAGTGATTCGTGGAGAGCTTGCTGGTCACCTGGTGTTGGCTTCTCTACACATTTCTAGTTGATAGATTGCATTAAAAGTCAGCTGAAATGCATCAGAGACCTCTCTAGTATTTCTCCATATAACAATTACTGTAGTTTCCACAGGGATATTATGTGGTTGTGACTGGAAAGGGAGATGGTCTGTGCAATCATGTAATGGGAGTAAGGTGATCTGTGATCTGGCCAACATAGTTTCTGCAAAGGAAAATTATGTGCACTAATCTCTTAGAATTCTTTGAACATGTCATAAAGTAGTGGATAAAGGAGAACGAGTTGACATAATTTATATAGTCTTTCCAAAGGCATTCATCAAGGTCCCACACAAGAGACTACTGAAGAAGCTAAGTAGTTGAGGGGTGAGACAAAGTATTGTCATTGATCAAGAACAGGATAGGAGGCAAAACAAAGAGTAAGATTAAATGGTGAATTGTCATAATGGAAAAGAAGTGCCTAAAGGTCCTGTAGTAGGTCCCATGTTGTATAATGATCAGGAAAGAGGACTACGTGAGGAGATGGCAAAATTTGCAAAATGACAGTTATTTAGGTTTCAGAGGATGAAACAGGACTGTGAAGAACTTCAGAAAGACCTAAATAAACTAGATGACAAATGCACATTGGAGGCAAAAATTCAAGCTATTCATAACATATCACAGGGTTCTAATCAACTTTATCAACTCAAGAAAGTGATCAGGCCATCACCGTAGAGAGCTCAATAAAAAACTCTGCTTAATGTGCAACTGTGGTCTAAAAAGCAAACAAAATGTTAGATTGCACAACGAATGGGACGGTGAATAATATAGAGAATATTGTAATGCCTTTATATAAATCAGTTGCATGGGCTCATCAGAATATTGTGTACAGCACTGGTCACCACACTCAAAAATGTGATTAATGATATAGAGATGGTAAATTGGGAACTTCTGTTCTCCCTGTTTCATAACACAAAAGTGAGGAGACATTCAATGAAATACAAAACTGGGAAATGCAAAACCGATAAAAATAAAAACTACTTTTCTACATAACATGTCATTCAAACTGCAGTGCTTGTTGCCACTGGAAGTCAGTGAGGCCAAGACTTAACACAATTCAAAAAGATTGGACGTGCATATTATAACAAGGATATCCAGAGCTGACATAATGAATAACAAATTTTGTGGAAGGGATATTAAACATAATTTTTCAGGGTTTAAGCCAATCTCTAGTGATTAGCTATTAGGATGAGGCCTAATGTGGGAGGTAGATTACTCCATATTTGCCTTCCGTAGGGTTCTTAACCTTTCTCTGAAGCAGCTGGTGCTACTCACTGTTGGAAACCAGATAGAGATGGATCTCAGTAGTGATCCAGTATGACAATTCCTATGTTTCATTTACTATTGAAAATCTGAGAATTCCTAGACTGGATTATCCTATAGGTCTCTTTTTCTATGTTTCTTCTCATGATCCTTAATAGGCCTTGGCCTCCTCTCTTCTGTCCTTTATGAATTTCTCTTTATCTTTGATTATTCCCTGTCCCATGAATTTCCTTTTACCTTTTTTATGCCATTGGCATTAGGACCTTTTAACACATTCTCCCAACCTCTTCTTGAATTTTCAGTAAGAAGGTGGAGTTTGATAGGTAACCACTAACCCAGTGCTCATTTTTGAAACAGGAGAAGTTAGACCCAAGTTTAATGGACACTTGAATTCACTGTTTTTTATTAAATTACAAGTTTACTGAACATTTTCACCTAGATAAACATTGCTGGTTTCAAATGCCAAATGGAGAGATGAATAGCACTAAATAGATAGCATTGCCTTCAGTCTGGAACCATTACTATTATTTACCACTGCATAGTACTCTTCTTGAAAATTAATTACAAGTTAGGCTTAAAAGTCCAAAATGAAACACTGCATAACCAGTCATTAATCCACAAAAAATGTGCTCTTACTTAATTGTTGTTGCTGAAACTAATTTTACAGTTAGGGTATACATTGTGGATTTTTCATCTGAATGTTTCTTTTCAATCTGAATAAAAGCTGAGTTTGCATATTGTGTAAGATTACCTGCTTCTGTCTGCAAAACTGAACATTTGCATTTAACTACTGAAATCTGATTCACATAGGTGGAAAGGAAACTAGTTATAGTATAATATGCGTGTGTGTGTGTGTGTATAAAATAGTACAATGTGTCTCAGCCCATAAATTTGTCAGTGTGCACCAGTGAATGAATTTGAGCCAATGTAAAATAAATGCTTAATATTACAATACCCAGTATCAGCTAAATGAGCTGTCAGTGGCATATTCCCCACTAGGGGAGGAATTTGAACATTATCACTAGGGCTGATGATTAATCACAGTTAACGTATGCAATTAACTCAATATATTAACTCATGCAGTTAACTCATGCAATTAGCTCAAAAAATTAATCGCGATTAATCACATTTTAATCACACTGTTAAACAATAGAATACCAATTGAAATTTATTAAATAGTTTTGCATGTTTTTCTACATTTTCAAATATATTGATTTCAGTTACAACACAGAACACAAAGTGAACAATGCTCACTTTATGTATTATTACAAATATTTGCACTATTAAAATGATAAACAATATTTTTGTGTTAGTATTAGTATTTTTACTATTAGAAATAGTATTTTTCAGTTCACCTCATACAAGTACTGTAGTGCAATCTCTTTATCATGAAAGTGTAACTTACAAATGTAGAATTATGTGCAAAAAAACCTGCATTCAGAAATAAAACAATGTAAAGCTTTAGAGCCTACAAGTCCACTCAGTCCTACTTCTTGTTCAGCCAATCACTAAGAAAAATGTTTGTTTATATTTACGACAGATAATGCTACTCACTTCTTATTTACAATATCACTTGAAAGTGAGAAAAGGCATTTGCTGGGCACTTTTGTAGCTGGCATTGTAAGGTATATACATGCCAGATATGCTAAATATTCATATGCCCCTTCATGCTTTGGCCGCCATTCCAGAGGATATGCTTCCATGCTGACAATGCTCATTAAAAAAATAATGCATGAATTAAATTTATGACTGAACATCTTGGGGGAGAATTGTATGTTTCCTGCTGTTTTACCCACATTCTGCCATATATTTTATGTTACAGCAGTCTCAGATGATTAATCAACACATGTTGTTCATTTTAAAAACACTTTCACTGTAGATTTGACAAAATGCAAAGAAGGTACCAATGTGAAATTTCTAAAGATAGCTACATCACTCGAACCAAGGTTTAAGAATCTGAAGTGCTTTCCAAAATCTGAACGAGATGAAGCGTGGAGCATGTTTTCAGAAGTCTGAAAAGCGCAGCCCTCTGATGCAGAAACTATAGAACCTGGACCACCAAAAAGGAAAATCAACCTTCTGCCAGTGGCATCTGATGCAGAGGATGAAAATGAACATGCGTCGGTCCACACTTCTTTGGATTGTTATTGAGCAGAACCCATCATCAGCATGTCCTCTGGAATAGTGGTTGAAGCATGAAGGGACATATGAATCTTTAGGATATCTGTCACATAAATATCTTGCAATGCCAGCTACAACAGTGCCATATGGATGCCTGTTCTCACTTTCAGATGATCTTATAAACAAGAAGTGGGCAGCATTATCTCCTGCAAATGTAAACCAATTTGTTTGTCTGAGCGATTGGCTGTACAAAAAGTGGGACTGAGTGGACTTTCTAGACTCTAAAGTTTTACATTGTTTTATTTTTGAATGCAGCTTTTTTGTACATAATTCTACATTTGTAAGTTCAACTTTCATAATAAAGAGATTGCACAACAGTATTTGTATTAGGTGAATTGAAAAATACTATTTCTTTTGTTATTTACAGTGCAAATATTTGTAATAAAAATAAAGTGAGGACTGTACACTTAGTATTCTGTGTTGTAATTGAAATAAAAACATTTGAAAATGTAGAAAAAATCCAAAAATATTTAAATAAGTGGTTTTCTATTATTGTTTAACATAAATCACAATTATTTTTTTTAATCACTTGACAGTCCTAATTGTCACCATTTCAAACAAACTGGACAGGTCAGAGACTTTTTTTTTAACAGTCCCATAATTTGAAGGGTTGAAGTTCATTCTAATTTAGAAATCAGAATTCAGCCTTTTGGACATATTGTTTTTCAAATTCCAAGCCCCAAATGGCTTCTTGGTTTTGTGATTTTTTTTTAGTAATTAATATTTTTCAAGACATAAATCATTAAAGTGGGCTAGTGTTGGAGGAAAAAGAGTTACAGTGTTTTTTCTCTCTAATTTAGAAGTTATATGAAATCATAGAATGATAGAAATGTAAGGCAGAAGGGATCATGAGAGGTCCTCTAATCCAGCTTCCTGCACTGAGATAGGATTAAGTATACCTAGACCATCACTGACAGGTGTTTGTTTAACCTGTTGCTAAAATCCTTCAATGACAGATATTTTACAGCCTCCCTTCGAAGCTATTCCAGTGATTAACTATTCTTCTAACTGGAAAGTTTTCCCCAATATCTAACCTAAATCTACTGTTCTGTACATAAGATGATAATTTCTTGTCCTACCTTCTGTGGACAGTGTCTTCCTCAGCAACAAGTACACTTAACAGCACTTTAAATATTACAGCACCTGAATTACATATTATTTATTAACAGTTCAAAACAGCAAGTTCGAAATACTGCTTTCAGGCCTACATATTACGTATATCTATACTGCCAACCTCAAGCATTCAAAATCATGAGTAAAGTGTCCTCCCGCTCTCCCAAAATAAGATTCACCTTATAAACTTGAGATTTTTTTAAAATAAATGTTGAATTCTTTTTATTTACCTTCCGGTTTTTGAGCCTTTGCAGTTTATGTTTTCAGGGCTAGAAACTTTCTTTTTTTTTTTTTAAAGGAAAGTGATATTCTCACATATTAACTTTACTTCAGGAGCTGTTTTATCAGATACACCAAATATCATGAGACCTGTCCCAGACTGCTGACAGATCTGGCAATTTTCTGCAGTCTCTTCGAGAGATCTTATTGTATTAAGTTGGCGTCACAGTGGGCCAGAGACTGAATGTAATCCTTTGAGGAAAGGGTAACCATATCCCCTCCAGGAATTAAGAGTGGGGGCTGGAGGTAGGCAAATTCATTCAGGTTGTAATACTTCCAGACAGGTACCAGCACCTAGGGAAGCTCTCGTATATTAGTTCAGACTTGATTCTCCAGACACCAACAGAAAAACAAAGAATTTTTGGATAAATAGCCTGAATTTAAACTTAATCAGGGCCTTCTTTCTGATCCAGGAAATGGACAGGACCTTCTCTTCTAGGGGTGCCCCAAAGGTTGGAAGGTCTTTGGCCAACTGAGGCCCCATAAGATTGATGGGTGTTCTCTGGTAACCTTGGTAGCACACATATAGGTTCTTCTGTTCCTTTAATATGTTTTTTCTGTTGTGCTTTCACCTTAAGAATAAATGTGCTTGCTTAGAAACAGTTGTGTGGTAACTTAACTGCGGGCAATTACACTATTTATAGCCTCTGAAGAGTAGGCAAAGGAGGCCTGCTTAGACAGTCTGACTTGCTGAGAAACTGACAGTGTAGGCAGGGAGCTGTGCAATCTGGAAAAACCCTGTTTAGGAGGGAGAGAGACACGCACCTCCACCCAAGAGAGGTGACAGCTGAGGAGCTGGGAGCCTAGAGTGGGTGTCTTGGTGGACGCCAAGGACAGGGACATACAGGTGCAGTTGCCCTGAACTGTAACAAAATTCACAAGAGTACATTTTCTATATTTATTTGACATTGACCTTGCAACATTTGAAATATTGTAGTACACCTAAATATTTATTCCTGTTTTCAAGATTTCTTGCTTGGTGTTCTCCAACAGTATTAAGGAGACTGTGCATATTGCATATAAAGTTTTGGTTTTACAAAATCTCATATAGCCATTTCTGAGCCATCAGCATTCAAAATGTGTTACTACTTTGTGGAGTAGTGGTTATAATACAGAGGATCAATTTTTCATAACAGTTTTGTACTTATATTTTATTATTTTTAATTTTTCATAATTTGACATTCAAGTTTAGACAAAAAATATATCGAGTAATCCCAATTTACAATATATCAGTTCAATAAAGGCAAATTTGGAGGGGTATGATAAAGATGATTACCCCTAGTAAACATCAGTGTTCCTATAAAGTCTATGTGTCACAACGGGTTACATCAAATTAAAATTATACAGCAAAACTCAAAGCATAAAGTGAGTAGTACAGAAACTAGTAGAAAAAGACCATTAAAACCATTTTTTGTCTAAGTGTGGATGAGAAATAATCCTGTAAAAAAAATATGAAATATTTTAACATGTCAGAAAAGGTCATCCTCACTTGTAATCAGCACTCTGATGCTTCCCCTGGATAGAGGTTTCATTGCCAGATCTAGGAAGGCAAGGTGGGAGGACAAAGATATCCTGCTGTAACAGATTGGTTTCTGTACACTGAATAGCAGACTTCTTAGAAAATGTTTCTGTCAAGATCAGACTGAGAATTCAGCAATTATATAACCCAGGGGAGACAAACAGAAATCTTAAGGGCTGAGAAGCATATCTCAGAAACGTCGTATATTCAGGGTAGTTACCAGCAATGCTTCCTATCTGTATACCTGGTTCCACAATTACAAGAGCTGAAGAAAAACATTCTTCCCTTAAACCAATAAGGCCCCATAGTTAGATTCTGCGTATATTTTTGAGCTATCTCCCTCTGAACAGATAAACTCATCAGCATTCTGAGTTTCATGGTTTCTTTCATTCATGGTTTCTTTGGGGCCTGAACTTCATCCACTGGAGGAAACACACATACCTTTCATGCATAAATGAAAATGGGTGTGATATGCAAAAAACCCCCAACTTTTAAAATGTAAGTAATTTTATTATGAGATACCACAGCATGAGATAGTGGCCCCAACAGAGCTTAGGCTGGGAAAATTTTTAATGTTTAGGTCATACAGCTGTAGGGCTAGAGAAACATACTACAAATCTCCATTCTGTAAAGATATAATCATAATAAAACATTACTGTAAGAATTTTTTTTCAAGATATCATTAATTGATGTTTTGAAAATTATTCTCTGTGTCAGGCACTCATAGCAGTAAGAAGTAGTTCTTCTGTATAGCAAACTGTACAGTGATTGGTTGTCTGTGTTTAAAGGATTTACTGTATAATAAAAATTACTATGTACTGCTGTTGGTGGCACTTATCTGATAAGAGAGTCATAAGATGATCAATCTGCCTGAAAGAACTGAAAAGCAAAGCAATTCTGATAGTGAAACTTCAAACCAGATGATGCTCTGATTAGAGGTACCCACAGAGATTACAGGTATAATAAATCATTTAAGATTTTTAGCTTCAAATAACACAAAAGAATGCAGGTTTTTATTAGAAAATAAACTGTTTATCAAGACCATTTTGAAGGTGACATTTATAACTCATAAACCATCTTAGAATGGTTAGTCAAGTAGATTACTTCATTGGCAGAACACTCAGAGAGACTTTGTTCTGAGAAAGAATTATTAAGGCAGGCCATGAGATGCCCTATGCTCTATTCATTGTTGTTGAGCAAGAATGCACAAGTTGTTCACACATCTTTTTTCAAATAAAAATATATTTTTTTGCCAAAAAGAGCAACCTTGAACCACCCTTTGAAGGCTAATTTACTCAGGCTTGGACTATGAAGGAATTGCTTACCTTGAACGTGCTCTTAAAATATTGTATGCAGCCAAGAGAAGGTAAACATATCTCCTTTCTAAAACCAAATAACTAATTCAGTAAATGTAGGGAGAGGACAAAAAGCTGAGTGGAGAACTTCTTGTTTAAGGGGCTGATAGGGCACTGAACAGCAGGAGACTGTGAGCATATTCAATTCTCACTAAAGTAAAATGGCAATTGCAGGTACAGCAGAATCTCAGAGTTACAAACACCAGAGTTATGAACTGATTTGTCAACCATGCACCTCATTTTGAACTGGAAATATGCAATCAGGCGGCAGTAAGACCAAAAAAAATAAAATAAAAAAATACAGTACTGTGTTTGTTAAACACTCTGTGTTAAACATAAATAGCTAAAAAAATAAAAGCAAAGCAGCATAT
The DNA here is from genome assembly GCF_003597395.2 of Chelonoidis abingdonii. NCBI lineage: Eukaryota > Metazoa > Chordata > Testudines > Testudinidae > Chelonoidis > Chelonoidis abingdonii. The sequence goes on along the minus strand of NC_133769.1, from coordinate 251,257,909 downwards.
ACCTTCTGCATAGTAAAGTTTTGAAGTTGTATTAAGTCGATGTTCAGTTGTAAACTTCTGAAAGAACAACCATAACATTTTGTTCAGAGTTACGAACATTTCAGAGTCACTGATGCAGAGCGATCCAGATCACCTGGTAAGTGAGATGCAAGCAGATATAATGTGTTTTAATAGAGTTATATGTAAATGTGTACATCTAAGAACAAAGAATTTAGGTTGCACTGACAGGATGGGGGACTCTTCCTGAAAAGCAATGACTCTGAAAGAGATTTTCAGGCTGGTAGTAGATAATCTGCTAAACATGGGCTCCCAATGCGATGTTGTGGTCAAAAGGACCAATGCTGTCCTTAGATGCATAAACTGAGAAATCTCAAGTAGGAGCAGAGAGGTTATTTTACCTCTGTATTTGGCATTTCTGTGACCACTGCTGGAGTACAGTGTCCAGTTCTGGTGCAACAATTCAAGAAAGATGTTGATACATAGGAAGGGTTCAGAGAATATCCATGAGAATGATTAAAGGATTAGAAAACATGATGTATAGTGATAGATTGAGCCTATTTAGCTTAACAAAGAGAAAGTAAAGGCATGACTTTAATACCGTCAACAAGTGCCTACAAGGGAAACAAATATATATTCAGTCTAGCATAGAAAGGTTTAACACAATCCAATGGCTGGAAGTTGAAGCTAGACAAATTCAGACTAGAAATAAGACATAAAATTTTTAACAGTGAGGGCAATTAACTGTTTTAACAATTTACCAAGGGTCATGATGGATTCTCCATTACTGACAATTTTTAAATCAAGATTGAATATTATTTCTAAAAGATATACTGTAGGAATTATGTTGGGGTTCTATGGCCTGTGTTATACAGGACCTCACACTAGATGATCACAATGGTCCCTCCTGGCCTTGGAATCTATTACCAAGTTCAGGCCTCCAACCTTTATTATCCAAGCCCAGACAGTAGGATCCATGTTATGATTAGTCCATATTCCATACTTACTTTGTCATGAACTGAAATTTCTGTTCCTTTTATTACAAATAAAGAAATAATCCATTTTGTGTTTCTCTTATTCTCACCAACCTGTATGTGTTCTCAGCCATTCACAGAATACATTGCATGACTGAAGCTTGGGGTGCAGTTCATCAGAAAATCAAACTTTTTGCACTCAAAAAACATTAACCATAAAAAAAATCAAACTCATTTTAAAAAATGCGCCCAACAATCCATGATAAAGAATGTAATTCATTTATTTACTAGATTATATATAAACTAAATGTATCCTAGAAATTACTAAAATGTATCTTCAGAAAGTTAGGCTAGGCCTACACTGGAGGGAGGGGGAGTGGTGGACCTAAGATACGCAACTTCAACTACACGAATAGCATAGCTGAAGTTGGCGTATCTTAGGTCAATTTACCTGGCCGTGAGGATGGTGGCGAGTCAACTGCTGCCGCTCCTCCGTCGACTCTGCTTCCGCCTCTCACCATGGTGGAGTTCCGGACTTGATGGCAGAGTGATTGGCGATCAATTTTATTGTGTCTACACTAGACGCAATAAATTGATCCTCAATAGATCAATCACTACCCGTCAATCAGGCGGGTAGTGTAGACATACCCTAATTACGTATATATGCCACTATCCAGAAGTCTCTACTACTAGTATGTCATCATCATTGTCTCATATTATATTGCCTTTTTAAATATAGTTTACAATATTATTTTCCAGGAGATGACCCATTCTTGGCCTCCACCACTCTCAGCTATTCACACACCTGGAAAAGTGGAACAGAGCAAGTTTCCATTTGCGAACAAGGTAAGAAACTCTTTACAGTCTAGAAACCCATCTCCCCCACCCTCAATATTCAGCCTCAACTTTGATCCCCAAATAACCTTGTGCTGTCACTAACTAGACTGCTAGGTGCATGTGTGGAAGATAGAGAGAATACATGAATGAGTGTTGTAAAGGTTTTTGACGTGTGTCTAGGAAAGCCATGTTACTCACAAGTGGTGAAGTCACTAGTGATTTATGTAAGTTATCCCAGACCAATAAAACGTTTAGATCACACCATCCTTTACTGCAGGTATTGGCAACCTTTGGCACGTGGCCCGCTAGGGTAAGCCTGCTGGTGGGCCGTCTGCAGGTTTGACCGATCACAGCTCCCACTGGCACGGTTCACCGCTCTAGGCCAATGGGGGCTGCAGGAAGTGGCACGGGCTAAGGGATTTGCTGGTCGCTGCTTCCCCCATCCCCCATTGGCCTGGAGCAGTGAACCGCGGCTAGTGGGAGCTGTGATCAGCCAAACCTGCGGACGCTGCAGGTAGACAAACCAGCCTGGCCCCCCAGCAGGCTTACCCTGGAGGGCCACATGCCAAAGGTTGCCAATCTCTGCTGTATTGTTTAAATGCCACAAATATATGCCAGAACTCTTTTAGTCCTGAGTTAAAGCTTTTAAAGGTTTATTGGTGCTAAATATTGTTTGTAATATTCTGCTGGTGAAACCAATTGTGACAGATATGGCAATTTCCTGCAGTATCTTTGAAAAATCATATTGAATTAAATTTAAGTATCTTTGGGGTTCTTTGTACTTAATGCAAAGTGTATGTATTATTGTGGGCCAGGGTTCTGTGTAACTTGGGTGATGAAATGACTCTGTTGCATAACGTGCCAGACAAGAATGGACTTTTGGGACAATACACGCGAAGTTGATTTCCTGTGAAATATTCAAGAAAACCACCTTTTCAAGCTAAGCTGTGAGGAGTGGATCTTTGTCTGCTTATCACCTATTACATGAAGCCAAGATTTCAGGCCCAAACTGTAAAAAGTGAAGACTGAATTATTCATGTTGGTTCTGAATTTGAGACAGTTATGAACTCGTAACCACAGGAAAAACCCAGGTGTGGGTTTTGGAGGACGTAAAACTACCAGAACCCAGAGTTGAAATTGGGATGACCTCTTGTAAGCTTTTTATCGTGTCTGTTGATTCTTTTATTGTTTTAATGTTTTCTCTGTGATGCTTTCACTTTAAGAATAAATGTGTGTAGTAACTTGTGACTGCTGGCAATTACAGCTGTTCTAAGCCTTTGGTGGGAAAGCAAAGCACAGATACCAGCCTATTTACACAATCTGGCTTGCTGCGGATATCACAGTGTAGGCGGGGAACTGAGCAGACTCAAAAAATCCCAATCAGGGGATGTGGATCTCTGCCCAGGAGAGGTGATACCTGGGGAGATTAGAGTGGGTGTGTGATGGGGTTTGACTCACAATGCTAGCACCTCCTGCTGGCTGTCCCAGAGATTAGCTCTGTTAGCCAGCATGCCTTCTTCTAGTGATGTCTTGTTGCCGTCACTTCTGCTCCAGGACCCGCATCACTCTAAGGACTGCAGCATCCTCTTCAGGGGACAGCCCTCCAGCTGTGCCACACTCTGTGCTTCCCCCTTCTAGGGGACCTGCAGTCCACTGTCCAGCCACTTCCCTCAGTGGTGACTGCAGCCCATTGTCTGACCACTTCCCCAGTGGTGAAGGGACCCAGGCCCACTTACTACTCCGGGTCCCGGCTCTGGGACCCTGTAGATGGTCGTCACTTGCTGCCTCTCCTCCAGATCCTCAGTTCATTCCCTGGACCACTTCCCCATGCTCCCCAACATCTTCTTCACCCTTACCTCAGAGCTTCAGCCTGCCAGTCTTAGCAGCTAGCTTCCCCTGATCTGTCCAAGGTGCTGGCACTCCTTCCTCCTGCTAGGAACCTGACTTTCCCTCCTCAGCTCCAGGCAGCTACTGAAGCTGCTCTGTCTTGCAGCCCTTCTTATATGGGCCTGCCAGGCCTTGATTGGCTGCTCCTTGCAGCCCCTCTCCTATTGGCTGCTTTCTGCACAGCCTCCCTAGGGCTCTATTAACCACTTACAGGACAGTGTGGGACAAACGCCCCACCACAGGTGGACCACAAGAGGGAAATACTGGTGCGATTGCCCTGAACTGTGATACCAAACTCCTTTAGTTACTGTGAGCCCACTGTACAGGCCCCAGAGGGAAAGAAAATTATAAACATGTAGTCAAGAAACCTTTAAGATTTTCCTACAGGGAAATAGCTTTTCAGTGGATAATAGTCTTGTAATTTTTAAAAATCTGGGATTAAAACAAAAGCCTTGTCCTATTGCAAAAGGAAAATAAGGCAATATTTTTGTGACATGATGCTTTTTTTAAAAATGGCATTTATTTGAACCTGATCAGAGGTTTGGAACATGAAAATAAGTCCTATGGGAGATGAATTAGAGGACTGCAGCAGAGGAAGTGGTTAGAGATTCAAAAATAGTATGCACATGGCTCTATAATTTATCAAATGGCTATCACCACCTTGTATGTGTGTGAGTACAGTATGTATGTATGTAGGTGAAATAACTCTTCTTCATGTATATCTATATATAGTGATAAAGACATAAATTGTAGAGTCATATGTTAACATCAGGATTCACATGGCTCTGCAATATATCATTCACCTCTGACCTTCTCATTTACCCTCTGCCTGCTAATGCATTTCCCTGGGACTTATTCTAACATTCCAAACACTTGAGCAACTTCAAAGAGCTGCCATTTTTTTTTAAATCAACCTGTCAATAAATGTTTCTTCCTTCTCCCACCATAGTGGAATTTCACCCAAAAAAAGTTATACTTGCCCCAGGCCTGGGACGGGCAAGGTTGTTTTGTCCTGGACCAGTGACATGGTTTCTATATATAAAAATGTCACAACTGCGAAGTCCATTATCTCACAACTCTGCCTGGCTAGAAATGGGAGCTTTATATAGTTCATTGGGAATGGGAGATGCCCTATGAGACCCAACACTGATTTGATTCCTGGAAAGGGTCCAAGATACTGAACTTTAACTCATGACATTTTTAGGTATAGAAAAGATATTTTAAATCATTTTAAGGCATTTCTATGGTTCACTCTGAGCCTCCATAGTTACGTTCTAACTAAGGCATCTGTTTTGCAGGCTCAGAAATACAGTGGTTTAAATATTTTTTTAAGTTTCTAAAACATTCATAAACTAGTTTATTTTATTTTCTCTAACATATGTGACATATGCTTAGACAATGGTCTTGTGTAGTATAAAGGTTTTATCAGCATGAATTTGGGATGACCTGCATGATTCACTAGAGGCTTCCGCATTCATGAGCAGTGTGGCTATCCCAAATTCGTGTTGATAAAACATTTATAACCATACCAGATCACTGTGGATTACTCACACAGAAGTGCCTGGCAATCTAACAGCAACACAAGGGCAAGTGAGGGATCTAAATTTAGAATATAAGCTTTGTTGCTTACTTCTAGGCAAATATACAGGGACTGGGATGCTCAAGGCAGCTTGTTCATTCTCTGTGGGAATGGTGTGAGACCAGCACAGCTTATTTTTAGTGACTCTTCCAGCTAACTCAAGGGACAGTATTGACGGACTCCGGAGGAAGAAGTAGCATACCAACCCTCTTCAGCGCAGGAAATGTCACTGTGGCTGAGGGTATTTGTGAGTTGTGGAAGGGGAAATGTAGAGGGATCCCCAGCATTGTTATAGACTCGGAGGATTCCTTGAAAGGCTACAAAGTATTTTTGCTCATTCTTTCCATAAAAATAGAATATCAGCATTATTAATTCTAACACATACTGAACTACTTTTAACCTATATCTTAACTAATTAGTGATCTAACAGCTTGAGACTTGCAATTTCTTAATTAGGCTATTAAAGTTTCAGGGGTTATCAAAATTGTAGCAGGAGGGATTTGGAATGATGCTGGAAATTAAAGCTAAATAACTAGATTTTAAATATCATTATTAAATATATATATACTGTTTACACAGCATAAAAATTAAACCTACATTAATGGTAAAGATCCAAGTTAAATCCACAAGGAAAGGAAATTCAGTGTGAAATTTGAAATACACAGACTATACTGGACATCCTCCATCACCTCACCACAATGAGAGTACGTTAAAGAAAGCAGACCAGCAACATCCGTTTACCTAGTAGAGGGTATAAAGGTTCATTTTATCCTTAATTTTGAATTTTCTTTCTCTGTGGGATTAATCTGTACTCTTAAATTTACTAGAAATGGGCAGTGTGCGTCCCTTTATTTCTCATTTTTCAAATCTTAAAGATAATTGAATTAGTGTATATGTATGACATGCCACATATGCTTTTCCCTCTACTATCTTTGTGAGACTTTGTTAGGTACAAATGATCATGCGTTATTGTATTGCAATTTTATTACAAACATCTTAATAAATAAAGTTTAAATGAATAATTACATCTGCTAAATGAGAACATGCTTGATGCTTGTGAGAAAGAACTTTCATGTTCATGTATTCTCTACTCAGTTGTGTAAAAAGAGGATACGGTAAATTCTGCTGATTGCATGGCTCTTTTCCTTCATTTTTACAGTGATTTCATATGTCTCAAAAAGCAGATCAGGCACTCCATTTCCATGTAGCTATGTATGATTGGATGAAGTCACCCATCATTGTGGTGTCTGGGCAACACTTTCAGAAAACCAGTCCATTTTCACAAGTGTGTTGCATGCACATTCTTAACAGAAGCTTTAAATGTTGGTGTCATCTCATCTTTATGGTGGTCAGTTAATTATTCTTTTATTCTTGTTCATTTTAAAAAGCTAGAACGGTGAATTAGAAAAGAACTGCAGATGTGAATGACTCACTTTTACCAAATATAATTGCTTTTAAGATTTGAAAAAAATGATGCCTAGAAAGGTAGACAGTTTGATTGTATGCTAGAGTGGCATTTAAATTCAAGTGTACCTGTGGTCACATCACTACAGCAAACTGCTCCTGGTTTTTTTGAAATTATACTCAGAAAAACAAATGGATTCCGGCTTTTATATTTCTTCGTCAGAAGGGATCATAGTTGGGGCAATTCCCACAAAGTAAATAGTTTAAAAAGTGTTGCCATACTGTGAGATGTAGCATAGATTGTAGCTTATATATATGAATCTATAAACCTCTTAGGACAGGAGAAAAATTAAGCATCTGCTCAGCCTGGTCCAGGTGAAAAGAGGGCTTTGCAGAAAAAGACATGGGCATAAATAATAAATAATCCCCTTCTCATCTGGTCACCTGGGGGGATGGGTCAGCATCCTGAAGCTGACATGGTATGGAGCTGCCTCCATGTGGTAGGTTAGTCTGTGGCTCTCTAGCCTCCCTTAAAGGGGCAGCACACCCTCTCTGAGGAGCCAGACAAAGATCTCCACCACTTAATGTGTGGTGAGGTCATTTCCGGTATGCAGGATGGCAGTGAATAACAGATGTGTACTGCAGACATGCAAATTCCAAATCAAAGCCATGCAGTCTGGAGATCCCTGACTCCACAGGCAAATTACACAGCTAGAGTAGATTTAAAATCTGACCCTTCAAGATTCTGAATGCCCCCAATTCAATGCCCCTGGCTTAATTGCAAGTCAAAGTTGCTGAGAAGTGCTGTAGGATTAATCCATTACGAGTTTGACCGTGCTCCCACTCAGCTCAATGGAAAAACTCCCATTGATTTTAATGAAACATGATCAGGTCCTTAGTGGATTTAAGATTGCCATCAAAAAAAGTCCTATCCAAGCCTACAGTAGCTGGGGAGAAGGAAAAAAGAGATCCATGGGGGCAAGGGGTAAGGAAAGAGCTAGGTTTATTTGGGTTACTTTAACTGTGAATTTCTCTATTTTTCATTCTATTTCAGTAACTTTAACTTTGAATGTCCAGGCTTCTTCATGTTTTTGCTTTTTAGGAAAACTATAAATGGCTCAATTGCTTTTTTTCTTACATAATTAATAAAGGTTTACAGACATAACTGCAGCTTAAAGACATATTTAGCCTGGAAATAAAAAATAATTGTCTATTGCCTTGAGCCCGTCTATTGGCTCAGTACTGCCCTTAGGACCAAGGTTTTAGCTGAAAATCTTTCTGCCTTGAAAATAATGTATGTATTGGCATGTATGCCTATTCTGTCAATGTTGCCATCTTTATTGTCATAATTGCAGCATGCACGATAAATGGTATAGTATTATAAAGTTTATTTATTTCATACATAATTGGAGATATGTATGGAATGCCCTCCCTAAACTATAATCTATTTCTCGTGTGGCTTAGCTGCCCAGTGATGGCTAGCCTGAGTGACAGTCAGAGATACTTATTTATTTTTAAAAAAACAAGAGTGGAAAAACTTCAAATGATTTAGAACCATTAAGTTGACTAAGTGTTTGTTAAAAAGCCTTGTTGACGCAGTCCAAGGTGCTCAAAGTATTTTTGGAGAAACTGCTAAACTGAAAAATGGATGATATAAGTGCTGTGCCATGTTTATGGTAACCGAGATTCCATCTTTAGCTATTGTAGGAGGCACCTAAAGAACAAGAGTCCATAAATAATACACAGTAATACATCTGCAGTACCAATATAATTTTGGTACATATGGTACATTACAACCATTTCCATATATCAAGTCTAAAAACAGCCCATAATTGAATGAATTATTTAAAACAGAACCGATTTGAACAAACCTACTTGGAAGAGTTAACGCAAGGCAGACTCTCAGTGTTTTTCAAAAATGTTCTAAATGTTTCACTAGAAATGTTTTAGGTGTTTTTGTGAAGTTCAGTTACAAACCCACTTCTGATACATAGGTATCTGCTGGTCAACTGAAGACTAGCTTGAGATTACAGAGATACTGTGCCAAGACTTTTTTTGAAAACTAGGTGTTGATTTAGTTTCATTTTTATTTTAACCTAATATATCAGTATGTCTAGTAGATAGTAGAACTAGGCTCAGGAGTAGGGTCTACATGTCCATTCTCTAATGCTGTGTGTATCAATTTCCTGATCCATTATGGATGCGACACTTGGGATCCTCGAGGTGAGGAGAAAAGATTAGCTGTGCTGCTCCCAGAACAATCTGATGGCCTATGAAATGATATTGGCAAGAACTTCAGAAATAATCATTTGTCTGCTTGCCTGTCTTCTCACCTAGCCTGGTACAAAGTAATAGCCCCTTGAGTTCTGGTGGAGTAATAAGTGAATAATAAGCTGGAGATTGATAGTGAAGATAGAAAAAAATATACTATTAAAGGTTCATGATTAAGAGAGAAGTGTAAAAAGGCTAGAGTAAATGCATTTTCAAGGAAATATTTGATTTTCTTCTTATAGTTGGAAATGATGTTCTGTGATTAGACTGAATAAATGATTAACAAAGCTGTATGGTAGTATTAAGGTAAATTACATTCAAACGTCTATTGTCTCTAAAAATTACCACAAAAAATAATACATGGTATGCTTTTCTTTATTATTTTAGGAGTCGCAGCAGGTGTCTACAGGACACAGCAATCCAAGTAAGAATTACCTCACTTTACAGGTGGATTTGGTGGAGACGCTGACTGTGACTGTGAGAAACAAATGAACAATAGGACAGCTGAGAAAAAAAATAGTGGAAAGATGAAGCCTACTGGTCTAGTACAGGATCTCAGCTGGCAGGCTACTGTTTTGTCCAAGTGCAGAACCTTGGGCGTCACAATCACTAACGGCTTGTAAGTGGGGAAGGGAAGGGAACAATCCCTTTAGGTTGGCAATGGAAGGAACAATTTGCTCCATCATATCTAGTTCTGCTACACGTAAGAGAGGTTTTACAGAGAAAAATAGTTGCTCTTCTAAAATGATAGTTAATGGGTGGAAACTGTCTCCACATACCAATGCGCACACAACCCCAACCTCCAAACTGCCTAAAATTTCTGAGTGTGTGCTTTATTATTTATTTATTTATGTATATGCTCTGGCCCTGTCCCTGTGTATGGTGCTATATAATACATGAAATATACCAAAACAATAACAAATGCTGCCTCAAAAAGCATTTGGTTTTGGGCTGCCTTTGATATATAATTTTGACAAGGATGGTGAGTACAGAGCTTGCTTTGCTCACATCTTTGCCTATCCTCCTACTAAAGTGTACAGGCCATGTTACAAAGCAGTTGTACTTTAATTGCATTTAGTTATTGGTAAAACACGTTAGTGGCTGTGTGGGGAAAAAAAGACTGAATTGTTCTATGAAACAAAGTATTAATTCTCTCTTCTGGCATCCCTGACTGGTATTAATGTTCTTCAGCATATTCAGTATCCATGACCGTACCCTGTTCATGATGTCAAAGCATCCCAGCCAAAGGCTCTATTTTGTTAGCTTCATGACCTGTGAGCTAAAACAGAGCACTATTTGCAAATTACAAAGCTGGGTCTGAAGATGACAAATGTTCTGAGCCAGTAAACATGGCTTTGAAACTGATTGGTCACTCACTAGTGCAAGAAGCAGACACCCAGAGGGAGAATGCTAGGAGACTTCAGGCTATTAATATGGTATGGCACTTTGCTAAGGAAGGGGCAGCACTGTGGAAGACGATGTTGTGAACAAGCAGGTGGTGGTGCCACTTAATTGCCAGCATCAGTTTGATATTGCTGTGAACACCAGCACTAAGGAAGTAATAAAAAGGCAAAGGGAATGGGGTTCTCTAGAAAAATAATGAATATAGTAATGAGAGAAGAAAGCACTAAAGAGCCATAATAGATGAGGCTGTGCAAACACTTGAGGAATTCTGAGCATAATAAACACAAGAGCAGAGCTTGAGTGGTTTGTGATGATATCAGAATGCCTAGCATTGATCATCGTTTTCCTGTAGTTTATTTTACCTACAGTACTTCATGGTCCTTGCAAAATTTTAATAATGAAAAAATAGACAATTCATATTGAGGTGGATAGTTAGGTTGGGTAAAGTAAAATATATGTGCTGCCAAATCTTCACCTAGAACTTTGATTGAAACTGCAAGCTTGTTTTGAGGTTTTGGGAAATTGTAATAAATGGCTCCCTGTGAGGGAGGTGTCAACATGGCCCCTATCCTGGTTTTAAGTCTTTAGTGTCCCATTAAGCTGATAGCCTCAATATTAACAAGTCTACTTTGGGAGTGGTCTGTCTGAAGCTTGTCATGAAGGATATTTTGACTCCAGCTGTTAAAAATATCTTCCAATGTTACCATTTTGGGGAAGACTACAGCACCCTCCTGGGTTTCATACCTGAGATCTGCTCATAGCGCATGTCCTAGCCCCAGACAGAGCTTGAGTGTGGAATGTGATGAGTTCTGTGCTGCTCTCAGCTTCCGCCCTTGGGGGAGGGAGTTTGTTTATAAACAGAGGCAGGGTGATTAAGATAACAAAGGGCTTGTCATTAAGTTAAATTAAGGATCATTAGATGATCCTGAAAGCATTGCCAGGTGCTCCAGTTAAAAAATGGGAAACAAAGGGTTGGAATAAATGGTCAGTTTTCAGCATGAAGAAAGGTAAGCAGTGATGTCCACCAGGGGTCTGTACTGGGACCAGTGCTGTTCAACGTATTCATGAATGATCTGAAAAAAAGGGGTAAAAAGTGAGGTGTCAAAATTTGCAGATGATACAAAATTTCTCAAGATAGTGAAGTCCAAAGCTGACTGCAAAGAGTTGCAAAGGGATCTCACAAAACTTGGTGACTGGACAACAAAATGGCAGATGAAATTCAAAGTAATGCACATGGCAAAATATACTCCCAACTACACAAACAAAATGATGGGGTCTAAATTAGCTGTTACCCGTCAAGAAAGAGATCTTGGAGTCATGGTGGATAGTTCTCTGAAAACGTCTATTCAATGTGCAATGGCAATCAAAAAAGCGAACAGAATGTTGGGAATCATTAGGAAAGGGATAGATAACAAAACAGAAAATATCATATTGCCCCTATATAAATCCATGGTATGCCCACGTCTTGAATATTGCGTGCAGTTGTGGTCACCCCATTTCAAAAAAGATATATTGGATTTGGAAATGGTACAAAGAAGGGCAACAGAAATGATTAGGGGTATGGAATGGCTGCCATATGAGGAGAGATTAATAAAACTGGGACTTTTCGGCTTGGAAAAGAGGCGACTAAGGGGGAATATGATAGAGGTCTATAAAATCATTAATGGCACGAAAAACTTCGATAAAGAAATGTTGTTTACCCCTTCACATAACACAAGAACTAGGGGTCACCTAATAAAATTATTAGGCAGCAGATTTAAAAAAAAACAAAAGGAAATATTTCTTCACAATCAACCCATGGAACTCTTTGCCAGGGGATGTTGTGAGGACCAGAACTATAAGCTGGTTCAAAAAAGACCTAGATAAGTTCATGGAAGATAGGTCCATCAATGGCTATTAGCCAGGAAGGCAGGGATGATGCCAAAAGCTGGGAGTGAGTGACAGGGGATGAATCACTCAATGATTGCCTGTTCTGTTCATGCCCTCGAAAGCACCTGGCGTTGGCCACTGTTGGAAGACAGGATTCTGGGCTAGATGGACCATTGGTCTTACCCAGTGTGGCCATTCTGATGTTCTTATATATAACCCAGATGTATCTACCTCCTGCTGTAACCCACTAGACTCCACTGCCCTCCCAGAGCTTAGATAGAACCCAGGAGTGCTAATGGGGTCTCTCTCTCTGCAGAGTTAGTAACAAAGTAAGAATATACATTAAAATTTTAAACCTAACCAGTATCCCTTAAGTGACTTGCCACAAGATGTCAGAACATGTTAGTATAAGAGCTGAGTAGGTCTAATATTCATTTAATTTTGTTTCTTTTATATAACAGTTAGATATAGTGCTCCTGTCAGCTAATTGCTAAGTTATCTGCCAAGAGACTAGAGTTTTCAGGTGCTTAAGCAGTTCTTGGAATCACGGTTAAAGTTGCCCCCCTCCTCAAAATCTGTAATGGCACCCCTGCCACTTTTCCCACTAATAATAATTTTCCATTTCCGTAGTATCTTCCATACAAGGATCTCAAAGCACTTTACAAACATTAATGATATAAGTTTCATTACTGTGACGTCCGGTGTCTATTTGTGTTGCTTTCCTGCTTCTTGCTTCCTACTCGATAGTCCTGTTTGTTTCCTGGTTCCTGCTCCCTGAACTCAATGTTCCAGTTCCTGTTCTTCTGGAACTTGGCGGGGAGGGGAGTGCCTGGTGCTGGGTGTGTGCAGTTACTCAGCACCTGCTGCTACATATCTGTCATTGGGGACTGTTGTTATGTTTTGTTCAGACTGTTGCTGACTTAACTGTTTCCTGGTTATTACATGTTTTGTTTGACCACCTGCCTGTGTCTCTTGCTTCATTTTCCTTGTGTTTGGGGGATTGTATTCTGGGATGCATCAGAGCATAAAATTATGGCATCAAGTGCTTCTATTCTGCTACTTATGCTGCCTGCACATCCTTCACCTGTTGACTGGCGATACTTTATTCAGAATTTTTGGAACTATGTGCAGATCCTGCAACTCTCTGGTGCTGCTAGATTACCCTTGCTGCAGAACGGCTTAGGCTGTGATGGCATTGATATTTATGATGGACTCAAAGAGCCCAAGCCTTCCTTTGAAGTGTCCGTCCAGCTTCTCAACAAATATGTTGTGAGTGGAGCTTCTGTTCTGTTAAAATGGAAAATCGTTAGGGTTTTTTTTGAGGCTCACCAGCAGCCCAGCAAAACAATATGTCAGTTTGCTTGTCATTTGTGGCAGTTGGCCCTTACCTGTGAATTCAGAGATGTTATGATGATCAAGCTCAGGGACATTTTTGTGGTTGGCATAGCCAGTGACTGCCTGAGCAAATGGTCACTAGCTGAAGATGTTAGACGTCTAACTTCTGAAGCCACAAATATTAAGAATGAGGCAGTTGAGAGGGTTTGGGCTAGAATGTCTCAGACTGCTGCTACCTTTGTGTCTATACTTCAGTCCCCGTTACCTGCTTCTCCTGCTTCCATTGCCGAGAGTCATACAATGCTACCTACTCCTGCTCCATGGCCTCAGCAGCAAAAGTTGCCAACTCCTCACTATTTCTGCTGTAGTAGTACAGGTCACTTGGCCAATTTCCAGGCCCGCCCGGCTAGCAGTGCCCAGTGTTAGGCTCGTGAGAAGGAAGGACGCTTTAAGTTAGTCTGCCACCATACACTGATTCACGAAGACAGGAAGCCTTCAGTGCATGGTGTAAATGTAGAGCCGCACAAAACCATCTTTACCAGGGACCAGATGTTTCCTTTAGTACAATCTCCTCAAGTGGCAAGGCACTGGAGCTGGAATCCTGTATTATAACGGTACAGTGCTGAAGTGCTTGATGGATAGGGGTGCTGAAGTTAACGTTCTCCCCTCTGAGTTAGTTCATAATTTGGATATTTGCCTGACAACAGTGGTTATAAAAGCTTGGAATTTGTATGATTTGCAGACAATGGGTGAAGCTCTATGCTCCACAGAGGTGTAGCCTTGACTGCAAAGTTTAACATTATTAAAGGTGCTGCTACTGCAAATCCTTTCCCATTATAATCCTATGATGTGTGCTTGCAGCTTGAACACCTGAGGAGTAGTTATGCCAGCTATTCTAGAATAGCTGGAATAGAAGAGGATGCACAACGTATCATTCAGAGGCACCATGATTTATTTAACACTGACAGTATTCTCTCCATGGGATATCCGTTATCTCTGCTGTTGGATTTGAACACCAAGCCCTTTGCACGCCTGCAAATTATGTACCTCCTTCACTTATGGACAAGATCTGAATGGAATCGCACCACGTGAAAGCTAATGGCTTCATTCGGGAGGTGGAAGGGCCTGTGGATTGGATTTCACCTATGGTGACCATACAAGAAGAGTGGCAACATTTGACTGTGCACAGATTTTAGAGAGACAAAGTGGGTGAGGTGATATCTTTTATTGGACCAACTTCTGTTGGTGAGAGAGAGAAGCTTTCAAGTCACACAGAGCTCTTCTTCAGGCCTGGGAAAGGAGCTCCCAGCTTCAGAGCAAAATGCAAGGTGGATCAGATTGTTTAGCATATGTAGTTAGCACATATTGTAAGGGACCATTCAAATGGCCACGTGCATTTGGATTACATTCTCATCTTTGCTAAGACCCTTCCTGGGCATAATGCTATTCTGGACCAGGTGCTAACCTGACCACAACAAGCAGGCATAAAGTTGAATGTGGCCAAGTGCAGTTTTGCAAAAGATGCTGCTATATATTATTACTCACGTTACCCCTTTTTATTCATAATTTCACAAGACACATACCTCTGAGGAACTAAATTCTTGCCTAACCACTTTATTTGCAATCTTTGGCCTACCAGAGAGCCTTGTTTCAGAATGAGACACCTTTTCTTTAAAGAAAGTTTGAAGACTTTCTGATGACTATTGGTACTGTATATTATGAATTTGCTGTGTACCATTCACAAGGAAATAGCACAGTGGAAAGACTACACAGGACTCTGAAGAAGTGTGTAGCTAGCATACTGCAGGAACTTCTAGGTATACTCTTACCTATTGCATTGAGTCATGCTTTATATGTTATTTGGAGTACACCTCATGAAAATACTGGAGAAACCCCTTTCTTCTGGCTGTTCAACTGACCTATGAGCACCAAGTTGTCTATGCTGATGGAAAAGGCTCATCTCACCCCTTTTCCATCCTCGAAGCTAACCGATGTGACTAGGAAATATACGACTTTCAACAAGAGTATCCGCACAAGACTCCACACGTTCTATCCTGGACAAGTAGTGTATTCTAGGTGAGGGTCTGGAAGCATTTTCATTACTCATGGCATGATCTTGCGGGCTGCAGGGTACGGAGTGTGGCGAGTGTGTTTACCGCACAGAGAACACATTGTTAACCAACGAGATATACTTCCTACCAAAAGGGAAACAGATAGGGAAGAGGAGGCTCATTTCTGTACGATGGTATGTGGCAAATTAGGGAAGCTGTGCCACATCAATAGCATCCAGCCCCTGAGCTGAATCACAGCCGGGATCACCAGCTACCTCTGGCCAGGTGCCATTGAACTTCTGGGGAGAAAAAAAGGAAATTGTGACGACTGATGTGTGTGTTGCCTTTCTGCATCTTGCTTCCGGCTCCCTCTTCCATTTCCTGTTTGTTTCCTGGTTCCTGCTCCCTGAACTGTTTCGTGGTGATTACATGATTTGATTGACCACCTACCTGCGTGTCTTGCTTCATTTTTCCTTGTGTTTTGAAGATTGTGGTCTAGCTAGGATGACCAGCCATCCCGAATTGGACAGGACAATCCTGAAATGAAGAGTTCAAATCCTGGACTCAGGCTGAATGACTCTGGGACAGCATTTGTCTTGGATTCCCTGTGGCACTGCTCATTGCCTGCCCGAGGCTCAGAGGCAACACCAGCCTCTTCCCAGTGGGAGGGGAGCTGAGGTGGGCCGTAGCTCCCCTTACCAAGAGGCTCCAGACCCTGCTCCTCTTCTTCCCCCTAGGCCTTACCCCCTGGCCAGGCCAGAAGCTGGAGATAGGCAGAAGTAAGAGCCACCCAGGGAGCCCAGGTCACTGTGGGGAGCCCTGAACCTTCCACCTGTCCTGGGCAGCGCCCCCTGTGGGTAGGGGCACAGGCCGGGGGCTGCTCTCAGTACCCTGGTCTCTCGCCCAGGGCCAGTGGAGGGTCTGGGGCTTTCCATAACAGCCCAAGCTCCCTAGGTGGCTCTTAACATTGCCCAGCTCTGGCTTCCAACCTGGCCAGAGGATGCGGTCCCAGTAAAGAGGAGGAGCAGCAGCAGATGGGGCCACAGATGAGGGTGGGGTTCCTGGATCGGTTCCACTTTTGTCTTTTGAAAAGATGGTCACCCTTGGTCTGGGGTTACACTTGTGAGGTAGGTAGTACGTTATACAGATGGGGAAACTGAAACATAGATAAACTGAGCAACTTGCTCAGCCTCATAAATATAGGCTACACCTACTTGGTGTGGCACTCTGTCCCTCTCTAATCGTGGCTATGCCAGCTAGAGATTGATGAGCCTGCTACAGCCTTGGCTAAGCAGTAGAGGCTCATGCACTAAGATCTGGCTCCCAGGTTTGATCTCTACTGCCGTCAACCCACCCTAAGGTGTCAGCATTACATAAAGAACATGGGCAGAGATGGTAATAGAAATTGATTACCAGTCTTCTGCTTTATCTAGAAGATTAAGACGGTGATCTTCTGGGAGACAAGGAGCCTGAGGCTTCTTGGGTTCCCCCAAGACCTCTCCAACTTGGTTCCCCAAGAACTCAGTTTGACTCTAGTCTTCTTGTCACTCAGGTTCCTTTATTTGGCATATAGTAAAGCTACGCTGAGTTCATCAATCCCAAGCACAGGGGGCAATATAGGCTGTGCCACACATCCAAAGTTACACAGAAAACCTCTTCCTTTATATGCATTTACACATTAGATTGCATTTACTGTACATTTCATCACACGTTTTGGGATTGGCTGAATCACTTTGTAAGAACTAATCCCTGTAGAATACACATTATCTCTGCACAATTTACTCTTTGCCTTATGTTATGGTCCACGCTTGTCTTATCCATTGTCATCTTGTCCATTGTAAATGGTTCCCTGAGTGTTCCGCCTTTATCTTAGCTAGTACAGACATTCTGGGTCCAGCCTGCTGATCCACGTACCTTCCTAATCCTGTCTCCCAAGAAATGAGGCCTCATCCATGTCCAGTTATTCATGTCAAGCCAGGCCTATAAGGCCCTCTCATCTACCTGGGGTACAATGGGCCAATCTCAGTTTATCCCCCCCCATCCCTTAAAGAAAGTGGATTTGAAATTGGCCTTTGCACTCTGGGTCATTTTACCCTTAGAATGTGAAATGGTAAAAGAGCCAATTCAGTGGGAAACAGCAGAAACCTGCCAGGTCTGCAGCTGAAAAACTGGGGCTAGAAGGCCTTCATCCATATGCACATGCTCCAGAAGATCAGTCGTTTGGAAGAGAGCAGACCAACAGCAGGCCTGTAAAGAAGTAGGACATGTAGTGAGACTTTTGGCCAGATGCAAAAGACTGAAATAGAGGAGGGAAAGGGCCTCATAACCTGCCCAGAAATTGATACCTGGAGCTAAAGAAGCTTAGCTGGTTGCTGAATTACCTGTCCCTCATAACAGTACCTTCAACTAAAGGGAGAAAAGGGCAGATTGGTTTTGGCAGTTTGTGTGAAGACCTGGAAGATAGAGTGTGGATAAGAGTGGGCTCACACAGGACAGGTAGCTCAGAGAAGCAACACCTTTTTACTAGGCTTGTCAATGTGAATCTGAATTCCAGATCTTTAAATATCATTCATGCTTAGTAAATACAGTTTTTCTTGAATTTCTGTGACTCATTGGCGTTATGGTGCAGTTCTTTCTGTGGAGTCAGTAAGGCATTAATTCTCCATTCTCCCTCTTACTCTTATATACTGTACAATTGCTCTCCCTTCCCCCTGGAATGTTAAGTGATTACGAGCATTAAAGCAGCTGCAAACTTTCACTGTAGCGTAATTCATTAATATCGTGTTTGGCTAAATAGCATCCCTGCTACAGAACCTATTCTGCTTTTCTTATTGCCACAACACTAATTGCTGCTAAGAGCAGAACTAAAATACTGCAGCTTTTCCAATTGGTGCAGAACAAACTGCCAACAAGTCACTCAGGATCTCACATCCCATTTGCATGTGAAACCACCAATGCTAACTGTATTAATGTGTTATTAACAAAAGTATTAGTTACAAATAGAACATCTACGATGAACTATTATTTGTTTTGGGATGTAGATATGGTTTTGACCGATATTGCAAGGCAGATTGTTGCTAAGCCAGTCTATATGCCATATATCTAGTGACAGGCATAAAGGGCACAACTAGCCATAGAACTAAACCAGAACAACGTCGCCAAACCCCGCCTGAACTTTGGGAAATTGAGAGCCAGACCCAAATTTCCCAGCTCCAACTCGACAACTGAATCTGAACACCATGATACCTGAGAGTTTTGGATTCAAATTTGCACTTCACCTCTGGTCCATGTCTAGTCGCAACCAAATACTAAGAACTTCTCTCTCCCCACCCCAAAATAACCCTATTTTCTTTGGAAGAAGATGATGCCACAGGTACTTATATTTTCATTAAAGCAACTGTGTGGAGGAGGCATCTAATAGAATTGGGAGTCAGGATTGCTGAGTTCTAATTTCTGTCCCAGATACTAACTCCTTGCGTAGCTCCTTCAGCAGCTCTTTCTCATAATCAGGTCTCTAAAATGAGCTCTCATAGGGTGTTGAATCTTAAGTGATATTTTGAAGGCATAGTGTAATTATATAAAATATAAAAATTATCTTGTGATCATTCTGTGTGTAGCAAATGTTTGATAAAAATAGATATGACTAGCTTCATGCCAATGCTTCTGATTGGTTTAAAATTGTGCATCTAATTGGTAATAAGAACAACTGATTTTTCCCCTCCTTCCCAAAGGTAAGCAATGTTTCAGTGAAACCCTCCCTACAATCCTAGAAGGCCTAGAAACATCTGATGCAGGTACCAACACATCATGGAACAAGTGTTTAAGCTAACCAAAGACTCCTTTGCTGGACCCCTACTCCTAGAAGCACAATTATCTTGAACAACTATTTCAGCTTGTTTCAGGATTGCATTGGGGAAAGTACCAGGAGTGAAATCCATTTAAGTCAATGGCAAACCTCCCATTGACTTCAAAGGGGCCAATATTTCTCCCCAGAGGTTCATTTCATACCCCAAATTCTTCCACCTTTGATTTGGTGAAAATCAAACTTGAGAATTTTGGCAACAGCTATTCATATGTAACGCTGAAGTTCTTGTAATGGCTTGAGGCCTGATCCAAAGCCCTTTGAAGTCAATTAGAGATTTTTGATTGAGTTAAATGGGTGTGAATCAGGCGCTACACACAAGAAAACACTGAAACAATTTCAAACTTTATTTCACAGAATACAAATTAATTTTGATTTGACAAAACTCATTAAAACGAAATGGAAGAGCACTGGTCTCATCTGTGAGATAGTCAGACTCCAGCTCTTCATCTCCTGTTCATCACAAACTTGCATGTAAACAGCGCTTCAGTGCCCATTGGTAAACAAGTGCCTGGGCCGTTGGCTAGCATAGAATCAATATTTTGCACTCAGATTATAAATGGTGTGTAAGCAAGGTGGTACAATATCAACAACAAAACAAAACAAAAATC
Source organism: Chelonoidis abingdonii (assembly GCF_003597395.2). Classification (NCBI taxonomy): domain Eukaryota; kingdom Metazoa; phylum Chordata; order Testudines; family Testudinidae; genus Chelonoidis; species Chelonoidis abingdonii. The sequence goes on along the minus strand of NC_133769.1, from coordinate 251,237,828 downwards.
CAGCCTTCTCCAGGCTTTCAGACCAGCCATGTTTCTCCTTAATGGCTGCTAAATTAGGGCAGTGACCCACAGCCCTGTATAAGGGGCAGCATATGTCATCACTGTCCTGGGAGGGGACCCAGGTAGAATTGTGACTGGGCCTCTCTTTTTGTACAAGTAAAGGGAAGTGATGTACTGTGGCACTGAAAAAATGGATCTTAGTTCCCAGAGTGATTCCAGACAGCTCTTCTGGGGATTGCTTGAGGGCAGGAAGGAAAAGAGCCATGGATCCATCTGCTCCATGAGCCTCTCTGCCTTCTCCACACCTGCTTGCTTACAAAGCAGAGTAGCAACTGCACAATCACAATGATCTGCACAGGCCTCAAAGTCAAGTTCTGGGTAGCCCATATATGGCTGTATACACTGCATGGCCATGTTAGGACTAGCGACTATCTATCACTGGGGTTCCGCAGGTTGTTCAGAGAGCAGTATTCACAGCAAATAAGGTGAATCAAACTGTTTGGTTTTGGGGTTTTTTGAGGGGTGGGTGGGGAGGGAAGGGATCCTCAAACTCTTCAGACTGATCTGTCACCTCAGGGTATAGTGACTAAGGCCCCAAAGCATTCTGTCCTTTTATCCTGTAAGCAGCCAGCCTTATAGAGTTTCCTTCCTCCTTGCTAGGGATCTGATAGTCATGAAATTGTCAGGCCTGCTTTACAACTTACCCCTAAGCACATATACAAGGGACAGGGAAAGTCATGCTGATGTTAACTCCCAGTTTTCAAGTGCTCAGTTAGTGTCCCAGCTTCCTGCCATATGATATTTAAAAAGCATTCTTCTGTACGCTTTGAAAGTGTTAAAATTAGCCTGATAATGTATTGACCTCTAACACCATAAAGATTTTTGATATTCACTTATTTTTCATATTATTTTTCTTCTTTTTTAAGGGAAAGGTGAGGCTGAGCCAAAGAATCCAGAAAACAGTGCATCACATACATCGTAAGTCAGTTTCGTATTTGTGATCAGAGATGATTGCTGTTTTTATCTGCTTTATCATGCCAAATAATGTTTGTCTGTTTGTTTTCATTAAGATGAAGCTCTTTCACTGATGCTGTTCTTTAAAAGGCTTTTAAGTAATGATTCATAGTTAATTGTTAATAAATCATTAGCATCCTTATTGTGAGAGATCTTGAAAAGTGAGATGTCTCTCTAACAAGCTGAATAAATCTTAAATTATTTTTTGGTGGAGTGAGTGAGTGAGGTTGGCTTTTACAACCGAACAGATCCAATATTACCTTCAAGCTGCAGAAGTTTGTCACATTTTCCAGAAGATATCATGTCACATATGCCTTTGATGTACTGATGTAATTTTAAAAGACTGCAGTCTGCAACTTCACCTCTGAATTACTTGAAATCCAATTACAGCTACCTCTGGTCTCTCATGATTTTGTTGATGTTTTTGAATTAACAAAAGCAGTTGAGAAACAGATGGAAACAGGCCCTTGAATATATCAGTGTTCGCCTTTACTCTAATGCAACAGTAGAAGTCCCCCCCGCCTTTTTTTTTTTGTTAATGTACAAAGGAATTAACTGTTTTACTGTTACCAGAATAAACCAACTCTTCAAAGAGAGGGACTCTACGTTTAAAACAAAAAAAAACAGGCTGGATCTGCAAACTTGATTTTGCTCACATGAGTTAGGAGAGGACTAAATTTCTACAAAATCACTCACCCTTTTTATCTCATTTGAGTGGGAGTGGAATTCTTTTCACAGTGCAGTCGTGAATTTTAGAGTATATTCTGTCTGTAATTTGTGTCCTCTGGCTTTTGTTATTTAAATTCAGAGTGCTAGATCATGTAAGTCTTGCAAGGTATCACCATCTGTTACATGGCCAAAAGTAGCCATAGAAGAAGGTACAATAAGCGTGATTGTTGAATGTTTTGATTTCTGATATAAATATATGTTAAAAATCTTCTGGAAATGAATCTATAAAAAGATCTGACATGGTCTGTGAATGGCCTGTCCTGTAGATTTTGCTATAGAATGTAATTACAATATGTTATATTTAGTCAAACTTGTTTAATAAGGGAAGCGCTAGCAGCTTTATGCCTTCTGATAATATGATTGTTGGGAATGGTTTATAGTGTATGTTGGTGTAGAATGCTTCCAATGGTTACCATTTTTTTTAAAAATGATATTACAATGAAGACTTAAAGGAGAAGAGTTTTAATGCCATCTGGAGGTATCATGGAGAAATGAACTCTTATTTTTGCTGATATTTAATACGTAAAACATGAGCAGACACTATATTTCGACTTAATCTTGGGGCTAGGTCATATTTTATAGTAGGGGTATAAAAAAGGTTTTCTTTTCATTAAATTTTCATTAAAATTCTGTAATTTGTATTGTATGAATGCAGAAATTCCCAAAATTTGTTTGTGGCAGACTAGATAAAGTGTCGTTAGTGGGCTTTATTAAATAAATTGAACCAGATTGTGACATCCTTATTCATGTTGAGTAGTACCTTACCCAATGAGTGGTCTCACTGAACCCCATTGAAACTGTACACTACAATACTTCATAGATTCCAAGCCCAAAAGGGACCATTGTGATCACCTAGTCTGACCTCCTGTGTAACATAGGCCATAGAATTTCCCCAAATAATTCCTAGAGCAGAGCTTTTAGACAAACATCCACTCTTGATTTAAAATTGTCCATGATGGAGAATCCACTGCAACGCTTGGTAAATTGTTCCAGTGGTTAATTATTCTCACTGTTAAAATTTTACACTTATTTCCAGTTTGAATTTGTCTAGCTTCAACTTGCACCCATTTGATCATGTAACACCTTTCTCTGCTGGATGAACAAGCCCATTATTAAATATTTATTCCCCATATCGGTACTTATGGATCAGGGGTCGGCAACCTCTGGCACACTTACCCTAGCGGGCCGGGCCAGTTTGTTTACCTGCCGCGTCAGCAGGTTTGGCCAATTGTGGCTCCCACTGGCCGCAGTTCGCCATCCCAGGCCAAGGGGGGCGGCAGGAAGCAGCGGCCAGCACATCCGTGGCCCGCGCCACTTCCTGCCGCCCCCATTGGCCTGGGACCGCGAACCGCAGCCAGTGGGAGCCGCGATCGACTGAACCTGCCGACATGACAGGTAAACAAACTGGCCCGGTCCGCCAGGGTCCTTACCCTGGTGAGCCGCATGCCAGAGGTTGCCAGCCCCTGTTATGGATTGTAATTAGCTCACCCCTTAACCTTCTCTTTGTTAATCTAAATAGATTGAGCTCCTTGAGTCTGTCACTATAAGGCATGCTTTCTAGTGTAATACATGTTTTCTAATGTAATACATTTACAGAGGTCACCTTTATATTATTACCATTTGTCAGTAATGACCACACAGCAGAGTCTGAGGTATCAATGTTTATTCCTGTTTTAAGAATGGGGAAAAGCTATGTAACTGTTGGTAAATGGTAACTTTTTAAATGAAAACCATTATATTTAGGAAGACTGTTGGGGTGAAAAAAGATGCAGAAGGAAGGAGAGCCTGAAAGGACATGGGGGAGGTAGATTGCAAATAGAATTCAGGGAAAGGAGAAGGAAGAGAAACCAGATAGAGTAAGGTGCAGGGAAAGAAAGAGAACAACAGAGATTGAAAGATACTGGAAGAGATACAAGACATAGTGCAGCAGGCAAGAAAAGTAAAGGTGAAAGAATGGAAAAGAGAAGGGGGAAAGCAAAAACAGCCAGAGTTTCTAAATTGTTTAACAGAAAGCTGAATGCCAACGTGTTACAGTGATGTAAATATAAATAACAGTAGTGTGCATACAAACACAAAGGTGTGCCTTATTCTCCTCTTGCTGATGCTGATTTTACATCAGTGTAGCTCCATTGGCGTTAATGGAGTTTCTCCTGATTTACATCAATGCTAACCCAATCTGCTAGGGTTAATTTTTATCCCTGATCTTTGGACACTTATGAATACTGGTGTTTTTAAAAATTTGGAATGAACCTGATTGCACCTGGTATTAAAAAAGTATACAGGGGATAATACATTGGCACACTACAATGCACGCATGTGTGCGTGCGCACACACAGACACACACATACGTAAACAAAATAGTGCTCAATAATTGACTTATTCTCCCCCTGCAGATCACTGAAGCTTGCAGTCTAAAGGTACCACCCAGACCAATTTTGCAACTGGCAAAAAAAATCTTGAAAAAATGCCCAGCCAAGGTGTGAGCCTTCACATCAGAAGCTGGAAAAACTGAAGCAGGGATGAGGAAACCATTTTGATTAATTTTAATAAGTGTTTAGTTGGTGGGGTGGAGGGAACATGAATCTTTGATGGGGGAGAATTGTAAGGAGCCTTTGAACTTAAGAACATTAAGAACTACTTTTATGATCAATGAAGAGCTTTAAGGGACTCATCTTTAAAAAAAAACAAAAAACAATCCACAGAACAGGTCACATTGGCCTTGATAAAAGTGAGAGAGAAAAAAACGGGAGGAGCAAGTTAATTGTTTTTTTTTTCCCCTTAACAAAAGTATGTTTTCTGCTTGTTACAAGCCACAGGTGCAAACCCAGTGCACATGGTTACAATGGCAGTTTGTTCATCCTTTGTCTAGATTTACTGCCATTCTCCAAATATTATTTACACAGCTCCAAAGGGACAGGTTTATCACCCCTCTGAATCAGTGAGAAACACTGAATTGAACATTTACATGAAGTCTTCCTCAGAGATTACCCCTCCCCTAAGCAGCATACTCCGGGACAGCAAAAACAGACTTACATAACTTTGTTGGGTTTCTCCTGAGTCCCTTGACCAAGGGTAGCATCTGCAACCTTTCAAAGCAGAGAAGCCTGGAGAATTTTTTTAAGTGAACACACAGCCAGTGCTAAGCATGTTTTATTTCTGCATGTATTAACTCTCTAGATATGTTTCTGCATGAATTAATTCTGGTAATAATCATATTTAGCATTTAAAGAGCTTCATAAACGTTAACTTATTTACTGGATCTCAGAAGACCCCAATGAAGTAGCTAAATAAGGACACTTATCCTAGTGCTACACATAAACTGAAATGAGTGTTAGTGTGGGACTTATCAAAGACTATAGAGGAAGTCGGTGCCAGGCTGTATCCTGGTGTGTCCATATGCAGAATGACTGTAGGAAATGGCCTAAAAGATTGCATTGACATGTGCACTCAGTAAGGAGGATTTAAGCACATCAGAGTTTTTTTCAAATGGATTAATGTCACTTGTGACTAAATATATTTTTTAAAACCACAAGCGCTTTGGATCTGAGGAACTTCATTTCACGTTATCTTATTATGCATAGGAGTTCATGGGTCACCTGACCAGATTTTCACTGAATGTTTAAAAGCTGTAAATCCCAAAGAGATATTTTTATGGCTGGTCAAAAAATTTCTGTTAACCTGGGGTTTGTTTTTTTTTTGGTTGGTTTTTGGAAATTGGGTTTACAGCAAAATAAATATTTTTGCAGAAAGTTTCTGTTTTGTTTTGTTTTTAAATCTTCATAAAACCTATATCTGCTTCCCCAATGATTAGCAGTTACTGTCTGAATTTTTTTTTTAGTTTTGGGCAGTTTTCACATAATATATTCAAAGCTTGGCTGCCAAAAACTTTAGAACGTTTGGGTTTTTTGACAAAAAGGAAAAAAATTGAATATTTTGATGCAAATGAAAACATTTTCATTTTTGTTTAAATTTTCTGTAGCCCCGCTCCACCTCCCAAAAAAATATTCTGACCAGCTCCATGCTCTATAGCTTCAAATGCTGGATGGAGAAACTCTGCCAAAAATAGCCCAAGGCCATGAGACTTCTCATAGTCACAACAATTTTGAAAAAATGATTCAAGCTTTGTAAACTCCCCAAAACAACCCTGCTAAAAGAATAAGTTTGGAATTACCATGCAACTTTCTTTCATAACTATTTGTAGTTCTAATTCATCTCCAATTCAGACCACAAGAGGTTTGTCTGTCCCAAATGTGATGCACTAGTATACATTCAACTCTACGTGCCAGTGCAATTACTTAATACTGTAATGTAAACACTATTAATAAGCTACTCCAGTGCAGTATATTTATTATCCCTCCCACAACTGTTTTCAAGCCAAGATATTCCAGATTTTTCCTTCCCTTTTCACAAGAGAGTTAGCAAAGATTAAGGGAGGCTTTTATAATATATGACTCTGAAAGTTTTGTCTTTTGCTACTATTTTTCACCTGTGAGAATCACAGGGCTCCTTTATGTTTATTTTTGCTAGCTTATAACAGATTTTGGCTGTATTTCTTCTGAGCATTAGCCACGAGCAACATTTTGAGACTACATTGCTCAGGGGATCCCTTTTACCAGTGTGAAATCTATCAACATCCATACTCCCTACTCTCAAAAAGTAACACTGAAGTCCTATGACCATCAAGCTATTATCAGCTCAGGCTCTTGAACATCAAGTCAATTCTCAATTATCTGATTCTCCACAGTGTCAGTGGAATGTGCTGTGGTTGTTCCTGCTGATCACATATATATCTATATTTTTATTAGTGTGGGCTATTTGTTGTCTATATTTACTTAGCATTTGTATAGGTGTTTTCATCTTCAAAGCAATGTACAGACTAATACACTGTGAGATAGAGTTGCCATGCCATAAATGAGGAAACTGAGACAGAGAAGTTAACTGAAAGGCCCAAGTTCACAGTGTGTCAGTGTCAAAGATCGGAGTACAACTCAAGAGTTCCTGGCTTCTAGTCCTGTGCTGACACCCATAGGCCAGGCCTCTCACATTTGGCTGATATGTAAAACATTAGAATGCTGAATATCAGAGGGAGCATTGTCTAGTGGACTGTACATGAGGCTGGAAGTTGGGATCTTGGCTCCACCCTTGAATTGCTGTGGGGCCTTATGAAAGTTGTTTAAATTCTGTCTCCGTTTTCACATGTTTAAAACAATAATCAAACTGTACTGAAGATTAGCTCATTAACATTTGTACAACGCTTTGAAAAATGTGACGTTCTTCAGAAATATGAGCTATTAATCAAGAGCAATATAATAAATGAATGATAGTATAAGTTTTAAAAAAGACTTGGATAATAAATATTAACTATGTTGGATCACTGCAGGACATTCTTTGATACTGAATGTCTGTATACATAGTGTATTGTGGTGTGTTGCCTGATGTCAGCCATCTTTACTCTTATGGTGAGTAAAAATATTCTTGTGATTAAAGCACAACTAGTTGGCTGGAGACTTGGGATCTTGTCCTGGACTTCGTGTGAAACTCTAAGCAAGACAATTCACTTCTCTGTAGCTCATTTTCCAAAATTGTTAAATGGGGATAATACAACACTGCTGCATAGGGGGAGAATAAATTAATGGATATTTGTAGAGATTTGTTGGAGATCCTCAGATGGAAGCCACTTAACAAGTGCAAAATATTATTTATTATATTATTATTTATATATTTTATACAGCAATCCACATTTTTGTTTCTATGCAGATTTTTATGTTTCGGTTCAAGAATGCAAACCTCTAACTCTGACATGTACATTATTAGGGTTCAGCTTTTGTCTCATTGAACCAGAGAGGATGTCAGATATGACAAGGCATGCAGCCTTGGAAAGAGAAATCCATCCAATGATGTCCTGTAAACTCCCCTTGATGCTGTCTGCCAAATTCACCAGGATGAGTTAGGATAGATGAGTCAGAAGGTGACTGATAGTCTTGTGTAAAGGACAAGATCAAGGTGAAATCCTGGTCCCACCGAAGTTAATAGGGCCAGAATTTCATGCCAAGAATCTAAATTTGAAGGGATGGGAGGTTGTTAATATGAAATTCCACTTGTATGAAAAATGACATTGTTTAAATTGGTCTCTGGGATGTTTTTCTTTTGAAAACACCATTGTGTGGTATCACTTACTGCTTTTAATATCTGCCTGTGATGTTTTTGAGAGACCTGTGTCTCAGAGACTCTACAGAAAAAAATGTGTCTTTTTATAAAGAATGAAGCTAGTGTTTCTCAGAGTGATGGAGATCCTGAAAACTGAGGAGCCTAAACTCTGGTATTTATCCAGGAACCAAGTACCTGGCAGGAGAAAAATGCTGGCTTTGCTGCACTGTTTCACCTGTTTCCCCCAACCCTGACTTGAAAGGCTAACCTTCTAAACAGTGCTAGATTTTATTTCAGCCAGTCTGCTCATCCAGTCCAGGAAGGATATCTAGAACTTGAAAAATATATTACTGAGCTTCCAAAATCCCATACAGAATTTCTTCTCTGCCTTCTCCCACTAAAGAATTACCCTCAAAACAAACACACACACACAGCCTTTCATTAAAAAACTCTACTTCTGCAGTAACTTCCTGCTCCAAGTACCATACTAGCTTAACTAAAGGTTGCCTCAGAGCTTCTAGTTTCTACAGTACTTATATGTATGGTATCAGTGGGGCCTACACCTCTTTTGGATTTGTGGTTTACTTTCCAATGTTGCCAATAGTCCACAAAGATCTACTGTGTGTTTATACCAACAAACCCATTTTCTTCAAATCCTGTAGAGTCACTTGGAAAAAAATTTACTTATGTCAAGGCTGAATCTATCTTGGAGATTTAGGTAAATTAACAAGAAATAACAACAACAATAAAAAAAGGATTTTTGTGTTGATTATTTTCATATCAAAATAACTACATGATAGCTGTATATGAAATGTAAAACAGGAAAATGAAAATGAGACAGTAACAAAGCTGAATTGGAGGAGTTCACTAGCTGCAGTGCTGTCTTCTGATGAGAATTTTTTCCAGTGGATGATCTTCTTAACCTCTCAAAATTAAATACCCTAAAAAAAGAAAAAAACCCATGAACCTTCAATAGGGGTGAAAGTACCTTAGGACTTACCAGTACATGGGGTGGCTGGGCTCCTGGGCAAGGTGGGGGTGGCTCTGGGCCCCCGGAACGGGCGGAACCTTGGGTGGAAGGGGCAGGGCTGGGGGCAGATTTCTGCAGCCAGCCCTTCAGCACTGCCCAGCCCGTGCCACCTGGGTCTCTGGCAGCGATTTAAAGGTTCCAGGGCTCTGGCCATTGCTGAGAGCCCATGGACCTTTTAAATCACCAGGCCCCAGGGCAACTGCCCCTTTTGCCCTGCCCGTCAGTGGCCCTGCCAGTATGGTGCTTAAAGCGCTGCCGCGGCAGTGCTTTAACGTCAACTGTGTACTGGTCAGATGGCAAATTTAAATTTTATCCCCCTCTTTTTCAGGTATGGTCTGTTTACTAGGCCATGTCTGCACTACATACTTAAGTCGATTTAAGTTACGTCCATGATCATAAGCCGCTGTAATTACATTGCCTGTGCATGTTCACATAATGCTCTTTGTATCAGGAGAGCTCGTCCACAGTTCGTGCTCTAGCATCATCAGAGAGAGCAGTGCACCATGAATAGCTATGCCACTGTGAAATCGCCACCTTCTCCTGCTAGGATCACAGTGCATCCTGTGCGCAGGATCATCACCCCGTGATGCAGTTTTCTCAGTCCCATGATTCGAAGGGCTTCCGACTGCATTTTGTGCCATTTTTCAACTGCACCTTTAAACTTTGCCTGCCATTTCTGCTCACCAGTCTTGTAATAAGCATTATGAACATAACACAGCTGATCCTGCAGTATTTCATGAGTTGCAAATCTGACAGGAATCCGTGGTGCTTGCCCTGCTGTGTGCTATGGAAAGAAACAATTCAAGATTGATGTTGGCATTCATAGAGCAGCTGCACACAGTGGGCCATTGCTGTTGGGCTCAGGAAACAAGCACTAAGTGGTGGGACTGGTTTGTGATGCAGGTATGGGATGATGAGCAGTGGCTGCAGAACCATATGTGCAAAGCCACCTTCCTGGAACTCTGTGTGGCACTCACCCCTGCCCTCTGACGCAAGGACTGCAGCATGAGAGCTGCCCTAATGGTGGAGAGGCACGTGGTGATTGCTGTGTGGAAGCTGGCAACTCCAGACTGCTACCAGTCAGTCACTAATCAGTTTGGAGTTGGGAAGTCACTGTAGGGCTTGCGGTGATGCAAGTATGCAGGGCCATTAATCACCTCCTGCTACAAAGGACTGTGAGTCTGGGCAATGTACAGGAAATAGTAGATGGCTTTGTGTCAACGGGGTTCCCTAACAGCAGCGGGTCAATAGATGGCACGCATATCCCAATTTTGGCCCGGCGTACATCAACAGAAAGGGCTACTTCTCTATGGTATTGCAGGTGCTGGTGGATCATTGGGGTCATTTTACTGACATTAACGTGGGGTGGTCAAGTAAGTTGCATGGCGCCTGCATCTTCAGCAACATTGGCCTGTATAGAAAGCTGCATGCATGGGCTTTCTTTCCAGACCAGAAGATTCCAGTAGCAGATATGGAAATGCCCATAGTGATCCTGGGAGACCCAGCCTACCCCTTGCTTCGTGGCTCATGAAGCCTTACACCAGAAATCTTGACAGCAGCAAGGAGTACTTCAACAACTGACTTAGCAGGTGCAGAATGACTGCTGAATGTGCATTTGACAGATCAAAGGGTCGCTGGTGCTGCCTTTTTGCCAGGTTAGACTTCAGTGAGGAAAATATTCCCATGGTTATAGCAGCCTGCTGCTATGCCTAACATTTGTGAAGCCAAAGGGGAAAGGAGCTGGAGAGTTGAGGATCACCTGGCAGCTTATTTTGAGCATCAAGACACCACAGCTATTAGAAGGGCTCAACAGTGGGCTATTCAAATGAGGGAGGCTTTGAGGCACCATTTTGACAATGAGGTCCAGTAATGTGTCTGTCTGTAATGAATTGAGCAGGCATTGTTTAGATGCCATATTGAATGACCCCTGTAATAATTCCTGCCTCAGCATTAATTATAGTCTGCAAATGTGCCAGTTGCCACTATATGAATTGCTGTTGCAACCATCCTGTGTAAGTCACAAATAAAAAATCACTGTCTTTGTAAGACTAATTTTTTTATTAACAGCAATACACAGATTAACATTTCTTACAAGGGATGTGATAGTGAGAAGCTCTCTTTGAAGTGAGGTTCTCATAGCTGTGTGTAAGTCCAGCTGCAGTTATGGAAAATGTCCCAAGGGGGGCAGTGCAAGGGGTACTGTGATGGGTCAGGAATGTGAGAGGAATGTGTGTGGAGAGTTTGGGGAGGGCAAGGAAGGCAGCTCTATATGGGTTGCAGGGGGAGTCAAACATGCATGTGCTCCACCTGCAATGCAATCAAGGGACCTCAGCATCTCTGTTTGTTCCTCAGTGAGCTTTATTATCTGCTCCTGATCCTTTATTATCAGCTCCTGGCCCTGTCTCCTCTCCTGGTTATCCATTTCTAGTTTTTCATTTATTGTATCTCTCCACAATCTGTGCTCACTATCTGCCTGATCTGACTATTGCAGCACTTCACGAAACATCTCCTCCTCCTCGTTTGCTTCCTTATCTGGCAGAGGTGCTCCGCCAGGGTGTAGGAGTTGCCCCTCAAGGGCGCATCTGCAGACGCAAAAGAAACAATGCACAGTGTGCACTCACAGTCTTGAATCATAAGTTACATACAACTCTTTCTCACTTACCCTTGGCAAGGGGCCAGCATAGCCAGAGCACTAACCAGGGTGAATTCGGCCCAGGGGGCTAGTGCAAGGCAGAACAAAGGGTCTCAGTGGTTTCAGAAGAGGATCAGTACAAGAGCCTAGGGACACTATTCTGAATACTGGCACTGTTTTCCCCAGGAGGGGGTGATTGAAGCTGAAATCACACTATTGAGGTATTGAGGATGCAAGGGTGCATCTCCTGCATCTGTGCAACTTCAGATCGGGTCCATATGCTCCTCAACTATGTGCTGCTTTGATTCTTCCAGAAGTAATTGCCGATGGTGCAATGAAGTTTCCTACAATGGGAGAAGAAACAAAGCAGCTCTGCCAAAGAGCCTTCATCAGAGGATTGCAGAGTATCTGCAGGAAAGTTTCCTAGACATCTGTATGGAGATTTCCTGGGAGATTTTGGTGTATATTATCAAACTTTTCTACAGGGCCCCCACTGCATAGCTGCCACAGGGGAATGCAAAGCCGATGCAAACAGTACCTAGTGTTGTTAATTTAAATTCCATCTCCCACATGTAGCATGTAACAAAATAAAGGACACCTCTACCTCATGTCACCATGTAGTATCAAAGCAAAATCAGTACTTATTGGAGCTCCCCTCTCCTGCTTCAGGCATGCCAGAGCCAGACTCCTGGGCCTGGCTAGACCCCTCCAGAGTCAAAAAGAGGACCTAGTTCGCCATGCCATTAGATCACCTGTTGCGTGTCCCACATCCTCCTCCAATTCAACCTCCTCGTCCATCACTTTGTCCTTGGGATTGACTCTGCTGGCCACTGATTCCAGTCCCCCCAAAGTATCCATAGGGTTCGTGGAATGGAGTTGCCACCGAGGATGGCATGAAGCTCCTTGTAGAAGCAGCATGTTTTCGGTGCTGCACCAGAGTGATGGTTAGCCTCCCCTTCTGGTACTCCTGCCTCATCTCCTTGATCTTAGCATGTCACTGCTGTGTGTCCCTTTCATGCCTCTTCTCTATGCCACGAGCAATCTGTTTGTGAGTGTCAAAGTTCCTATGGCTGGATCAGAGCTGCAACTGCACAGCCTGCTCTCCCCACAGACCCAACAGATCCAACAACTCCATTGTATGCCAAGCAGGAGTGCGTTTGCTGCAGAAAGCTGGCATGGTCAGCTGGAAAGATGTGAGGTGAGCTTTCCATGCCAAGCAAACAGGAAGTGGAATTTCAAAAATTCCAGGGACTTTAAAGGGGGAGGGGCGCATGCCTCTGTACTTGGCTGCAGGGCAGCGGAGTAGAAACTGCTTACCAGAGCGGCTATGATGGGAATTGTGGGACACCTCCTGGAGGCCACTTAGGGCAACATAAGCAAGTGCAATGTCTACTCTGATACTGTGTCGCTCTAACTTTGTCGCAAAAAAGATCTATGCCGCTTGTCGAGGTGGTTTTATTACGTCAGTGTAGCAAGAGAGTTAAATCGGTAGGAGAAGCATTGTTGTTTATACACCTCCACTGTTTTGTCAATTAAACCTGACTTTTGTTGACAAAACTGTAGTGTCAACAATACCTTAGTAACTTCATATGCCCTTTTCATCCTAGGAACGAAAGTGTTTAGACAGTGCCCTTGATTAGTAACTTCACAGATATAGTAGCTACTCATTTACTATCTATCTTTACCATGCCTGCTATAGAGGAAACTAATTAAAATCACTGGAAGCTGCCCTTATGTTGAAGCTAACCTTGACTCAAAGCTGCAGGGGAAGTAATTAAATTTAATAGATGCCACATCTTGTAAACAAAGGTGAACAGCACCTTTTGTCCAGTTTAAAAGTTTCCACAATACTCAACATTATTTCTAAACTTATGCAAAAAGTCAAGAGACAAGTTTGACAGGTTTGTCTAAATCTTGGGTTAATTTATGTGTGAAGAAATTCACCTAGAATAAAATTGGCCAGTTTAAACAGCTAAAATACAGTATTACATGAGGAAACGTATTTCTGTAAGTCACTAGAAGTGTATATTTATCTTACTTTTACCTTTATCTTACCACTATTTTCCTTGGGCTTCCTCTTTTGGGAGAGGTTAATTAAGTATTTTGAATGTCGTATTACCTCTAAATATCATGGGGGTTAATGAGATATTGAGAAATTATGGAGATGTACATGCCTGTGGAAAACAATATTTTATCTGAATTACTCCAGAAATGTATATGTGGTCCAAGTTGCACTCTCTCTCTCTCTCTCAAGAAAATGATACATTGACGCTTAGACTCTTACATGGTTTTTGTTGCTGGATTAAGATTCCTTGTTGCCTTGGTAACCAGTTTTGGAAAGACTGTACTCTGGGTGACTGCTAACTGAAATCCGAAACCCTCTGCTGTACTGTGGCGTTCTGGTTGATATACAGTTTGTACACTGTCATCAATGATATGCAGTATTCTGCTGTTTTCCCCAGTGAGTTTAAAGAAAAGAGAAATGAAAATGAAATAAAATCACTACTAAAGAAAATTAATAGAAAGATAACTTCGGTGTTTTGGGCTGGTGCTCATAAATTAATTACTTTCTTCCCCCACCAATTACTTTAGGTCAAGAAAGTCTTTAATTTGAATCAATGCTGAATCAATGGTGCATAGAGAGATGAGGTTGGTAGGGGGTGGAAGAGAGAGAGAGAGAGAGATACAGAATTCTGGCAAGCTGCCAAGTAAAATAAACTAACATTTTGTAAGAAAGAAATACTGAGACTGAGGTCATAGTATGGAAAAAGTCTGTTTCACAGACTCTTTAGCGTGAGCATGGGCCTTTTTTTTTAAAAGCAGGCATCCTATTAACATTTGAACACTAACGCTCATCCAGGAATGGAAAGATTTTGGAATTTGAAGATCCTTAGTTTTCTATTTCGTTGGTGCACATATTTTTTTTACTTGCAAAAAATGTTTTTTCAATGAGATGCTTCTTGGTTTGTTTAATTATTTTAAAATCATGGAGGCCATATTAAGGAAACCTAAATAAACTTTTTTACCCACAAAATGATGAGCTCAAAAAGAGACTTCATAAGCTTGGTGGATGGCTTTTTATTTGCCATCCACTGAAATACAGAAAGATATTGAAACCTGAAATGAAGATGAATTTACCACTGTTGAAAAAGTCCTGCTGTTCAGATATGAATAGTGAAGACTCTTTTTAACCTTAAAAGTACTTAACTGACAGTTTCAAGATAAATTAATTTGTCAAATTAATAAAGTTCTCTTGCCTTAATCTCTGGACTTGGATTTGACATTCAATAGAGTATGAAACTATTTTTAACTGTAGGGGAAAAATAACTTTTTGGATCTATGAGGATGTTATTTCAAGCAAGTTTACTGGTCTTTGATTTGCTAAGCTACAACTGGAGTCTGCCTTCTTCAGGGTAAGAATATTTCCACATTATTATGATACCTTTGATATTCTAAAAGTAAGGATATTGTATATCTTGTGTATGTTGACTTTAAGTATTTCATTCTTTGAGTAGTATGCAGACAACTTACATTTCCCAAAAGAGATGTGGAATGTATGTATTGGCAGTTTGAAATTGGCAATAGACTTAAGGAGTCAGGAAAGTGACACATTGAAGCTATCAAAGCTAAAATTGGATCAGGCCAAAAGCTTGGATGAAGACAATTGTTCCTGAGATAATTTAAAAGGGTTTTATTTACAGATTGTTTCCAAATCAAGGCAGTTGTGCCTCTGATTTCCAAAACCAAAAGCAAACTTTTTCCATAAAGAAGTGTAGCTTGATTGGTCCATCAACTTGCTCTGGCAAAACAGTGAAATTACAGATGATTTTCCCCATCTGGGTTTAATTAGGTTTGTTAGGCATGTCTGCAAGATTCTTTCTTAAAGATTCCATTTTTCATGGTATGCTTGGTATTCAGTTGTAGATGGAGACAAGAATATTCTTGGCATATTTCTTCAGAGATGCACCTTGAGTCTTGAAATGAAAGGATCAGTTCTACCAAATTAAAAAATCAGTGATCCCTTACTCAGTGAATTGAGGGGCTTTTTCATTGATTTCCTTGTGTCAGCATTCAATGCATCATGAATGCAATTATAAATGAAAATTCTAAGTACTCAGCATGGTTCAGGACCAGCGCATGGCATGAGGAAAATACCTTTCCGTGCCTTGTTCTGTGGGCAATCCTTGTGCAACTTTAGAAAGTGCAGTTTCAAAGAAGGTCTGGTCTGGTGTATCCTAGAAAGAAGGTATTGGTCAATGTGGACATGAGACTCAGTGCAACTCACTCAGAGGCCCAGTAGTGCAATGAACAAGAAAACAAGTCTTTTCAGTACAATTAATTTAACAGAACAGCAGAATATCATATACAGTGAACAGTATTTATTTTTATAAGCAATCTGATTCATGCTGTGTTTTTTAGGCACTGACATTTTTTAAGGAGTTGGGAATATGTTTATTTATACTGATCATTCATGTAAAATCTATGTATTTTCTACATTAGTATCAATAATAGAATAAATCTAGTATCAGACTAACCCTGTATAATAGCAGCAATCAATATTATTAATTCAAGATTCTGTAGGGTTTCACAAGAGAGGAGATACTGTCCTTTATCAATAAACTGTTACCACTGGGTATTTTATTTTGGTATTTTTGTATTACAAGCTAAGAGTTTGATCCCACAAATAATTACAATCGAGTATAGTGCTCTCTCCCAGGAGCCGTCTCATGAGAACTGTTTGAAGGATCAGAGTTTAATTTTGATAACTGGGTTTATGCCTACTGGACACATCTAGCTGCCAAGTTCCAGGTAACCATTGGCTCGTGGGCTGCATAGATTACAGAAAGAAATCTACATCAGGTTGAGCTATGTATAAGAAAAGGTCAGCCTGCTATGGAATGATTGTACTTTAAGACATACAAAAAAGGAGGAAGCTGTGAATTTGTTGGCATGAAGGCAAGAAACTGAGAGTGGAGTGCTCCACCGCACCTTCTCAGTCCATACATCTTATCACAATCTCCTCCATTTCTCACACTGGATGCAGTCTGTGGAGTGAGAACATGATCTCACTCCATCATACAGGCCATGAAACAAAAGTTAAGCCTCACATGGGAGTGGGCTTTCTTTCTATAACTCCAGAGAGCTATTCTAGTTTCAGAAACAGATCAGGAGAAGAAACCTCCCCCTGCACACTCCTCTGAGCATAACTAGTTGCTGCTGGGCAAGACACCGTGCTTGTGTGGTACCCCCCCTCAGAAGTGTGTTACTGTAGCGAGCCTTGAGCGCTCAAAGTGGTGTTATGTGATCACTGCTGTGGAGAAGTACCTGGAAGAATCAAGAGAAGATTCTTCAGCTGCATAACTTGAGAGACCAACAGAATTACTTGGGTGGGAGAGGAACATTCATTCACAGGTGATTTGACTGCTAAATAGGATCTCAAGGGTTTAATAGTTGTGTGCAGGGATACAGTACAAACAAATTAACATCTACAAGTGGTAAGAGATGTGCATGCATATGACCAGTGGCTGTCATATTGATTGAGGGTCCTAAATGGTTGATGATAATTTCAACCTGCATATAGTTCACTATGATCACATCAGCTGGAAGAGCCAATTAGCAACCTTTATACTCAGACACTATGAGAAGAAAATAAATAGCAGCAATTCCTCCTTTTCAGAATTATATTTATTCATTTTTAATTGACTTAAATTGCCAAGTTCATCCTTAGTCCAACCCCATTTACTTCAATGAAGGCACACCAGTTATGAATCTGGCATAAAATGAACACAAGTTCCAGTGTGTTTAAGAACCTAAAACCTTTGGTGCCTGACTGAAAAGCAAATACCTTCAGCTCAAGCTCTGAGCAAAATTGTAACCTCATCTTGTTTCTGTGCATGCACGTGTCATCCGCACATGCTCTCAGACAAATAATTTCTGCTTGTTTTGAAGAGTATCCTCAGCCTGTGTTGCATTAAAGATTCTGAAGACACAGAAGGATTCCAGCTGGAGCTTTTGGTTTCCAGCTGGGAAATGAATAAATGTTCAGGGTGCAAGTGAAATCTTAACTCAGAGTTCCATAGCTGAGTTAATTAACGTTTGACATTTAGAGAAGCTGACAGTTTGTAAGGGGAAGCTGCAGAGCCCATTCCCTTACCCTGGCCGCAGCACCTGGCAAGCTTCTGAGGCATTATGATCATCAGACTATGCTTTATGTAAAGCCACCAGTATCCCAAAGAGCTGTGCATTAAAATTAAATAACAAGAAATTGACCCCACAGTCATTGGTCTGTAGCACAATGCGTGTCATTAATTAATACTTGAAGAAGCATGTGCATCCTGCTGTATTGTGGGCCTAGCACTGATGGGAAGAGTTCTGGGGGCAGCCTGGAAGCCCCAGTTCCTCAGTGCTCCTCTGCAGCCCTCTTGGAATCACTTAATTCTCCAAAATCTCTACTAGGACTCTGAACGCTATACAGTTTCTGATAGGTCATTTCTTCTTATCTCCTTTATGCCTCTCTTCATCTGTTATATTTCCACTGCTCCCAGCTTCACCCTGTGTATCTACTATGCTCCTCTCCTTCCTTCCATTCCTTTGTCTTTCATGTCTTCCCCCAGCACTCCATCCCTGTCATTCTCAGGTCTGGTTGGCACAACAGAGTTAGGTTGATGTAGGGCAGCGAACTATGACCTAACTCTGTAAATGTCTACACTACAACATTGCCATATAATTTTCCATTTTTTTTTAATACCAGGAAAAAATGAGAGGTGTAGCTTAAGCACTAAATTTTAGCTTTAGTTACCAATTTTCTTCCTATTATAAGTTTAATATAGACCTTTATAATTGGCAAGTAGGGTTATTTAATCAAATGGCCTTTTCTGTTGGTGTATTTTATTAATTCCAGTAGAAGATAATGAGAAACTGATACGCTATTTTGTGTTCCCTTTCACAGTAGGAATCAGTTTAATTTCAGTGCAAGTTTATGGACTAGTAGTATCAGTGAAGTCACAGAGTGATGTCTTCTGGGATGATCTGAGCAAACTACGAAGAGCTAGGATTTCATCAGGGAAGGAGATTTTTAAGAAATTCAAGTTAAAACTTATTTGTATGCTGAATATCCCCTATAGCAGGGGTTCTCAAACTTCAGTGCACACCGACGCTCTTCTGACAACAAAAATTACTTCATGACCCCACGATGGGGGACCAAAGCCTGAGTCCACCTGATACCCACTTCCCCGCCATAGGGGAGCCAAAGCCCGAGTCCCACTGCCTTGGACAGGGAAGAGTCAAAGCCAAAGCCCAAAGGCTTCAGCCCCAGCTAGGAGGCCTGTAACCTGAGCCCCGCTGCCCAGGGCTGAATCCCTCAGTCTTCGGCTTCAGTCCCGGGTGGTGGGACTCAGGCTTCATCCCCAAGCCCCAGCAAGCCTAAGCCAACCCTGGCAATCCCCGATAAATGGGGTCACGGCCCACTTTGGGGTCCCGATCCACTGTTTGAGAACTGCCGCCCTATAGCCTGGTTGGTACAGGCATTCAGCACACATTTCTGGGGTTAATTCAGTTTTCATTTTAACTTTGCAGTTCAACAAAATCATCAACAAAACCTTTATGAAATGCCTTGTTATCTTAAGTAAGGTTATTTCTGCTTTTTATTTTACGCGTATTTTAGTTTCAGGAAAGCACTTGTGTTTCTCAAAGATTTCTATTGAGACTGACATTGCAGAGGATCTGGAAGGTTTTCCCTAAATTCCTAGCAACATGCTATAGGAGTCTATTCATTCTCTGTGAATGGCAAAATATAATATATTGGGGGTTTTCCTCACTTTCTATTTAGATTTAAGGGAAAACTCCCCATGTAAAGGGAGCATACAATAATCGCTTTTAAAAAGAAATAAAAAGCTCTTAGTTGCAATCGTATTACTCTGGGTTTACTTCATTTCTGTCTTAGCTTTGCAGTTTACCTTTAAATGAATTTTCTTTAAACTTCTGAGTAGGCTATTATACAAGTGGATTGAAATGGAGGAGTGGAATGCGGAGCTCTGGCCAGAAAGGCATGTTTTCATGGAGTTCCACTCCATTTAAAATTCTTTCAGTTTTGCCATTACATGGAGACCCACTTAAGTAAATAATCAATAAATGAATAAAACATTCCAACTGGTACATTTTTTTAAGGACGAAGACTTTTTATATGACCCTCAGTGAGAACTGCATTTGTTAAATGAATTGCTTTTTAAATGAAACACATAAGATAATTTTTTAAATCCTTGGTTGTTCTTTAAAATGTTTTAGTGCCTCATTAATTCTTGATTAGTCTGGTTGTTAAGAGGCCATTATCATGTGGTAATAAGGTGTAAGAAATTACCTCTGAAACTACAATAGTATCATACAAACGTGCTATAATTAGCACCTTATCAGGTGTTGAGGCCAGATTTGAAGAGTATAAATCAGTGCTACTCTAAGTGGCCTGTAGTCCACCAGTTGTTTACATAACCCCTCCCAATGGCCTGCAGAATGAAATGTTATGAGAACAAAGCAATGGAGTGTTGGGTGGTACATGTGAGGAGCTCTCTCCTAGAGAGGGCTCCACAGAATAAAAAGACCTGGTAAAAATTAACTCTCTTAGCTGCCTGCTGTAATTCAGGAGCTCTCCAATCTTATCTGTTTGTTAAATCATGACAACTGAATCATTACAATTAAGTTGCAATAACATTTATGTAAAGGATTTCCAAAGTTGTGTGGGGCTCATATAATTAAAAGCCAGTTCTTAATGCCAACATCTGTATGTAAAAAAGAACTTTTGGACCTTTTGGTGTAAAAGTAGCCTGCAGAGATAGGCCAATAATGCCATAGTTTAATTGAACATAAGAACAGCCGTACTGGGTCAGACCAATGTCCATCTAGTCCAGTATCCTGTCTTCTGGCAGAGGGAATGAACAGAACAGGTAATCATCAAGTGATCCATCCGCTATCACCTATTCCCAGCTTCTGTCAAACATAAGGTAGGGACACCTTCCCTGCCCATCCTGGCTAATAGCCATTGATGGACCTGTAATAGTGTACCCCATAAGGCTTTATAGGGTGTGTGCTCATAAATGTATGTATGATATAACTGGAATGGGGTTTTGCTACATATGCCTTGTAACATATCTGTGTAAAGGTTATGATCTACTGGTTATGTTCATCCTAGTTGTATGCAGGTACCATTTGTGTGTTCAAAGTTATGAACATTAGCTGTATAATAGCTTGATTTCTAAGTAGCCTTGGTTAGAACATTTGGTCACTTCTTGGAAAAGGAATTTACAAGTTAAATGCTCAATCAGGAAGCACTTAACAGACAAAAGAGCTTGGAAGGCTCCAATCCACATAAGAAGTCTACCTGAGAATGTTCAAGGTAGCATGTGGGTAATGGCTGCTACCTGCAAGTCCTGAGTCATGCATGGGCTTGTGACTTGGCCATGTGATTCTGAATCTCCATTTTGTGATTGGATTCTACACAGGATGAAGAGGGGGTCTCCACCCACAAGAGAAAGTCTATTTAAAACCCTGGGGGTCCTGTGGCACCTTCTAGACTAACAGACGTATTGGAGCATGAGCTTTCGTGGGTGAATAACCACTCCGACGAAGTGGGTATTCACCCATGAAAGCTCATGCTTCAATACGTCTGTTAGTCTATAAGGTGCCACAGTACTCCTTGCTGCTTTTACAGATCCAGACTAACATGGCTACCCCTCTGATATTTAAACCCCTGGGAGACCCCTCCATTTTGTCTTCATCTGGCTAAAGAAGGATCCTCTCCACCCCCCAGGATACTTGAAGGAAACTAAAACAAAGGACAGTAACTACAGGGAGAGGATGAGTAATTGCTGGACCCAGGCTAAAAGGAGATTAGTCTGTAAAAGGGAGCATTCTGGAACTGGTGAGGAACTTATCTGTATTTAGTTTGATTAGACATAGATTTGCGCATTTTATTTTATTTTGTTTGGTGATTTACTTTGTTCTGTCTGTTACTACTTGGAACCACTTAACTCCTTCTTTCTGTATTTAATAAAATCAATTTTTACTTATTAATTAACTCAGAGTATTTATTAATACCTGGGGGAGCAAACAACTGTGCATATCTCTCTATCAGTGTTATAGAGGATGAACAATTTATGAGTTTACCCTGTATAAGCTTTATACAGGGTAAAGCAGATTTATTTGGGGTTTAGACCCCATTGGAAGTTGGGCATCTGAGTGCTAAAAGACAGGAACACTTCTGTGAGCTGTTTTCAGGTAAACCTGGAGCCTTGGTGCAGCTAATTCAGAGCCTGCGGCTGTGTTGGAGCAGACAGGAATGTCTGGCTCAGCAAAACAGGGTGCTGGAGTGCTGAGCTGGCAGGGAAAACAGGAATAGAAATAGTCTTGACACAGCAGCTGGCAGCTCCCAGGGGGGTTTCTGTGATCCAACCTGTCACTGAACCTATCCTCCATGAATTGATCTAGTTCTTTTTTGAATCCTGTAATAGTTTTGACTTCACAGCATCCTCTGGCAAAGAGTTCCACAGGTTGACTGTGCGTTGTGTGAAAAAATACTTCCTTTTGTTTGTTTTAAACCTGCTGCCTATTAATTTCATTTGGTGACCCTTAGTTCTTGTGCTATGAGAAGGAGTAAATAGCACTTCCTTATTTACTTTCTCCATGCTAGTCATGATTTTGTAGACCTCGATCCTATCCCGCATGAATCATCTCTTTTACAAGCTGAGAAGTCCCAGTCTTATTAATCTCTTGTTGTTTAATTAAGGTTTATAAAGACTTTGAGCTCTTCAGCGGAAAAATGGTATAGAAGTGAATGTAACTATGCTAATTTTATTATCTTGACATGATATATACTATTAACTCCCTTCTACTAGTTATGGTAATCCTTAGTGTGCCATAAAGGTTAGCAGTTCTGGGTGCTCTAACAATTATCTGAAATCACTGTTCTTCAGTATGAGAGTATACTGTGTTGTATTTATAAGCAGGAGTTGGAGGAAGAAGTTGTTTTAATAAGAAAATCTTTACAGCCCTTTCATTCACTCCTGATTGTTTTGTAATATTATTTTAAATTGACTATAAACTGCAAACACGTAAGAATTTTATGAAAATATTTTGTAAGCTGTTTATTGAGTCTTTTGAACAGTAACAACATTTGGTGCTGTTACTGCGAGGATAATGGTACATTGAATATACAGAGTGATTTATTTTGTCCAATAATATTTCTGTTGGGGATATTTTTAAAGGCTTATACCACTTCTGGAGAAGCAGCAGAGAATCCTGTGGCACCTTATAGACTAACAGATGTTTTGGAGCGTGAGCTTTCGTGGGTGAATACCCACTTCGTCAGAAGCAGCAGAAATTCCTGTGGGCACCTTATAGACTAACAGATGTTTTGGAGCGTGAGCTTCGTGGCGTGAATACCACTTCTGTCAGAACGCGGTGCTGGGAAATTTCCAGGGGTAGGATAATATATGCTGCAAGCAAGCTAGAGATAAGCAATGAATACACTAAGGAACAGCACCATCTAGTCAGGGACACTCCCTACACTAACCACCGGAACAAAATCAGCACTACCCTTAGAGCCACGGAGCCAGGGGTTATTCTATCTAACTACCCAAGATCCAACAACCGGGAAATCCTGGAGCGCCCCCAGTCATCTCGGGCATGTGGGCACTCTCCTGCAAGGACTGGTCTGGATATGATGGACTCTCTACTGACCCGTATTGCCAACCAGCACTCCCAGCGTATCTCATGACACCTCTGATTATCCTGAGAGGACAAACTACAATGCAGTGGTCACCTCCCAGAAAAACACCATCCGTAGACCATGGATGTAGGAGGCTCTTACACCAGAACAGTCCCACACACAGATGGATACAAGCTGTCAGGAACAGTCTCCCTGATGATGCCACAGCACAACTGTCTGCTGAGCTCTGTATGCCTATTATTACTCACACCACAAACTATGGTGTTCAATTGATGGGACAGATGATATTCTCCAGATCAGTGGCACTTGCTATGGGCACCCGCATGCCCACAATTACGCCGAAATTTTTTATGGCTGACCTGGAACAACGCTTCCTCACAGCTCTCGATCCACTCACACCCTTCGGTCTACCTACGCTACATGTGTGATGACATCTTCATCATCTGACCCATGGGGACGGAGCTCTTAGAAAATTTCCACCACGATTTCAACAACTCTCACCCACCATCAACCTCAAGCAGGACCACATCTTACAGGAGGTTCCACTTTCTAGGACACCCACGTGACAAATACAGTGATGGTCACATTAACACACCTATATCGAAAACCTTACCGACCACTATGCTACCTTCACATGCCTCCAGCTTCCATCCCGGGCACATCACACATCCATTGTCTGACAGGCCAAGCACTGAGGTACAACCGCATCTCTCGTAACCCTCAGACAGAGACCCACCTACAAATCTCCCCAAGCTTCTTCAAAGCGTACACATGAACCGCACGAGGAAATTAGAACACAGAATCAACAGAGCCAGACGCTGTACCCAGAAGCCTCCTAGCTACAGACAAACCCAAGAAGAAACAACAGGGAGCACTGGCCATCACATCACAGCCCCCAGCTAAAACCCCTCCAAACGCATCATCAGGGTCTACAACCCATCCTGGACAATGATCCCAAAGACTTTCATCTCTCT